>NW_006921888.1:4156938-4182791 GCF_000298275.1 Orycteropus afer afer
TTTTTTTTTTTTTTGCATCTCAGCCTTTATATCTGGGGTCATTTTCTTCTTGTCTGAAATTCATTATTTGTTTTATAGAGCATTTGATGATAGAAAATATTTTCAAGTTTTGTTCAACTAAAATATTAAAATTCATTTCTTCATTTATCTTCATTTCTGAAAGATAATTTTGTTGATATACAATTCTAAGGAGGTCTCGTGACATAGTGGGTAAGACATTTGGCTGCTAGCTGTAAGGTTAGCTGTTCAAACTCACCAGCAGCACTGCAGAAGAAAGATGAGGTAAGCTACTTCCATAAACTCAATGGGTGTCTCTATGAGTTGGAATCTACTCAATGGGAATGGGTTTGGATTCTGGTTTTACATGATTCTAAATGATAAGCTGTTTTATCTCAGGCAACTAAAGATATTTTTATACTTTTATTTTGGATATGTTATTGGCATTAATGATTTAGACTCTCAGTATCTTTGCTTCTTCTCATAGAAAATATTTTCTCTCCAACTTCTTACAGTATCTTCTTTTTTCTGTCACTATCTACATTTCATGAGGGAATTTTCTGTCTATTTATTCTCCTTGGAATTCATTGCAATCTACAAATATTACAAATATTCCCATCAACTCTGAAATATTCTATAATTTTTCCTTTAAATAAAGCTTCTCTCTCATTTCTTTCTCTTATCTTCTGAAATTCCATATAGATGTGATGAGAATGTTCACTGCATGAGTTCCTTAATTTCTTTTTCATTTTTCCCTATCTCCTTTTTGTTTCTGGAATCCCTGGGTGGCACAATGATTAAGTACTCAGAAGCTAAAAGAAATGTTGGTTGTTTGAGTTCACCCAGAAGCACATTGGAGAATCAGCCACTGAAAATCTTACGGAGCACAGTTCTACTCTGATATCCATAGGGTTGCCATGAGTTGCAGTTGGCTCTATGGCAACTGGTTTACTTGTTTTGTTTTTTGGCCCTAAACATCTGTTTGGAATTTTTCTTTCTTTTTTTTTTTTTTTCCCCCAAGAGAGCTTGGCCAATTATTTTTTATGTCATTCTGTTTCTTGCTCATATTTTATTTATTTCAACTAATAGCTATATTTGGTTTATTAAGCATTTACATCATGCTCTGTGTCTGAAAAACTGTAGTAATTAAGTCTTTGTGTATCAGCTGCCTGTTATTTCTTCTGACTAATGCCACTCTGGAGGCACTCACTTGGTTATGCCAAGAAATTTGGATGTCAGCTACCTGGCCAACTACTTGGAAGAGATCCATATTTATGCCCATTCAAAGAAAGGTGATCCACAGAATGTGGAAATTATCAAACAATATCATTAGTATCACAGGCAAGTAAAACCTTGCTGAGATATTTCAAGAATACTTGCAACCATATATTGACAGAAAACTTCCAGAAATGCAAGCTGGATTCAGAAGAGGATCTGGAGTGAGGGATATCATTGCTGACGTCAGATGGATCTTGGCTGAAAGGTAAGAATAACAGAAAGATATTTACTTGTATTTTATTGACTATGCAAAAGTGTTTGGCTGTGTGGATCATAACAAATTATGGATAACATTGAGAAGAATGAGAATTCCAGAACATTTAGTCATGCTCATGAGGAACCTGTACATAGATCAGGAGGCTGTCATTCTGACATGACATCTAGAGAAGATATCATGCTTGGTAAAGTGGAGAGTCAACAAAAGAGGGAAAGGCACTCAACGAGATGGAATGACACAGTGGCTGAAACAATGGGCTAAGGTATAGTAGGGATTGTAAGGCTGGCACAGGATTGGGCATAGTTTTGTTGTTGTACACAGGGTCTCTCTGAGTCAGAGCTGACTTGACTGCACCTAAATGATGATAACAATGTTCATTGTCCCTTGTTTCCTTGCATGCATTGTGATTTTAGTGCTCATAAACTGTGGGCCTTAAGTTTTTACTTTTGTATTAATGTTTTATTCCTTCAGAAAGAATACAAGTCCTTTGATACATAAGAGACTAACTAGTACCAGTATATACACAGTATAAGCTTTTTTGTTTGTTTGTGTCATTCATTTTAGACCACAACTTCAGATGAGGGATGTCCTAAAAATGTGAATCTGAAACAAAGATTTTCACCCTTTGCCAAACACCAAGGTTAAAATAGAGACACATCTTGATGTTTCTTTCTGTGTGGTATATGCATTTCTACTTCATTTTTCACAATGAAAATGCTAAATATGGAGATCCAACTGTATAGAGAACATTTTTCATTATATCCTCTACCAAGTTTACTCAGCCGGAAACTTTATCCTCCACTTCTTAAAACCAAACCAAACTCACTACCATCGAGTCGATTTTGACTCATAGTGACCCTTCCTTTGGTTTCCAAGGCAGTATCACTAACGAAGTAGATTGCCCAATCTATCTTTCAAGATATCTTTCAAACCCACCAGCCTTATGGTTAGCAGTCAAATGCCTTAGGCACTATGCCACCTCTACTTCTTAAATCCTATAAAGTCCTCAAAGAGTTGTAATTTGTGCACGTGAAATTTAATTTCACCTACTCTGATTCAACTCATTTCTTATTTCCAGGGATGCCTGGAGCCTTGGTGTGACTCTTTAACAAACTTCAGTGAATTGTTCCATCAATGATTAAAGTAGTCTTGTGCATAGTACACTGGTGGAGCAGTGGATAAAGCATTTGGCTACTAACTGAAAGGTTGGATGTTAGAACCCACTATCTCCCACCGGTTGCTCTGCAAGAGGAAGATGAGGCAGTCTGCCTCTGTAAAGATTTACAGCTTTAGAAACCCAGTGGGTGGTTGGATTGCTGTGAGTTGATGGCAGTGTTTTTTTTTTTTTTTTTGTGGTGCAGGTTTGAGACAGACTAGGGAAAAACTTGCACCAGTTTTATTTCTAGAAAATGAATGGACAGATAGTTTGCACCTGGTTACTGTTTTTCCTTATAGTTTTTGCTCTTGGGCACAGTAATGTAAACTTGTTGGGGCTACATTAACAGAAGTGTATAAAAGGTTCTCCTTCTTGGATAACACAGGAGTTCCCCGTGAGACCAAGGTATGTCATAGGTGATGTTGACAATCTGAAGAAAAAGCACAAGTTTTGCAACTGAGAAAGGGTGTTAGGAGTTGTGTTTGTAAGAATTGAACCTCTCTGATGTTTATCTGTGCTTTCTTTCTCTTGCTGCACTATTTATTTTACTTTTATTTGTCTTGTGTAAGTGTACCTTGTGGAGTATTGTGGGTCCTTTCAATTATCTGACCCTAAGCAATTGCTGCACAAGCATTTGGCAGATACTTTCAGGATGAAAGCCCCCTTCAGATGTTACTTCCTGTTCATTTCCTGAGTCTCCTGCTTTTCCTTTGTTTTTGCCTTCTTAGAGTATCTTAAATTTTGCCACATAGCATTTCCATTTAAAAATATATTTTAAAGATGACTACTGTGGAAAGGTTGTTGTTGTTGTTGTTATGTGCCGTCGAGTTGGCCCCGACTCATAGCGACCCCTCCCACTGAGCAATATAGTCACTAATTAAAGATTTGGGAGCTCTAGTAGCATAATGCCTAAGGCACTTGACTGCTCACCTGAAGGCTGGTGGTTCAAACCCACCAGCCACTCCTCGGAAGGAAGGTTGGGCAATCCTACTTCTGTAGTGATACTGCCTTGGAAACCCAAGGAGGGGTCGCTATGAGTCGGGGCCGACTCGACAGCACATAACAACAACACCTGAGGAAAGGCCATTTAGGATTTCTAATATGGTGCAGTGGTTAAGCGTTCAAGCTGCTAACCAAAAGGTTGGCAATTCAAACCCACCAGCCTTTCCATGGGAAAAAGATATGACAGTCTGCTTTTGTAAAGGTTACAGTCTTGGAAACCCAATGGGGCTGTCTCCTCTGTCCTCATAGGGTTGCTATGAGTTTGAATTGACTGGATGGCAACAGTTTTTTTTGGATTATGTCATACTGCCTGGAAATGAAAACAATTGAATATTAAAATACAAAGAGGGAAAGAAGCAGTAGCTAAAGGAGAAATCACTTATTCTGATTCTCCTTAGAGTATTAAATATGATTTTTACTGAAACAAATTTCCAAACACTTATCCTGTATATCACAACTACCATCAAACCACACACACACACACACACACACGCATAATTGGAATGAAATGTGTACATGTGTATGACATATGTATAGAAGAAATAAATAATTCTTACATGTTAATGACATTCAGAATTTATAATATTTCAGAAATATCCCATTTATCTTTCTTTCTGCTGCCAGGTAGTCTACGTTTAAATATGCTTTAAGTTTTAGAGTTTATCTCATACAAATTGGCAAATAACCATGAAAGAGACCACATTATCCCTAATTTTCACCTTTATGTGAATGAACAACTACACCACCTTTCTTATTTTTAATAGATTGTAAGGAGAAAGGAGTAGGAATAGCATGATTGCATTGGAAAGTAGAAAAACTGGTATGGAAAAAGGAGATGTACACCATTTCAAAAAGAGGTTTGCTTTCTTTTTTAAATAGGTTTGCCTGAATCATTTATGGCTGAAAAAGAGACATAGGAAAGGGCCCAAATTTTAAAATGTGGGTATAGTGGAATGATAAGCAGAATGATAACAAAAAATTATGGGTTAAAAATCTGTTAGAAACTTTTATCTCTTTCTTAGAAAACAGAGACAGCATGAGTGTTGCACAGCAGCCAAATCTGTTGACAAGCAGACTATGAAACAATGCTGTCCAGCTCAAAGATGGTGGCCGATAGCACACTTTGGATGTATGTCACGCTTCACATCCCTGTCAATAATCCAGTCTCCCACAAGAGGTTACTGAAAAGGCTCACACAGCCTCTTCTGAGTTTCCCATTCTGGTTATCTTTGTAGTAGAACCACATTTTACAAATTCAAGTCTTTTCCACTTTTGCTTCACTGGCCATGCCTGAACTGGTATGATATAAGAAGGATCCAGGGCACCCAAGGCAAAGTTGATCACTTGTTCTTAGTTCTGGCCCAATTTTAGATAGCCTGTGAAGAAGAGTCCTAGTTCAATCTCACATGCTGTGTTGGCCAGGTTGTGTCTATGTGTGCACCATTGCCTATGTGTGTGCTTCCTCCTTGCTTCTTTTTAATTGGCTCCTGCCCCTTGTTTGAGAGGTAGGTGGCAGAGCCTCAGTGGGTGCTCTCCAACTGAGCGGCTGTGATGAAGCAGCTTCTTACAGAAAGATTCTAAGCTTCATTTCTGAGCTTTGGAGATTTTAGTTGGTTTCATTTGTAGAAAACCTATGAGCAAATTTTCGCCTGAAAAAAGATGAAAGACAATTTCACATAGAGAAATCATCCAGGGACCCAAACAAGGAGACAGCTGAATACAGACCATTTAAATCTGCTCTTGTTCTGACAATTTAAAAGAAAGATAAAAATGTTGGTGTAGATCTCAGAAAGGGTAAAATAAGGCACAAAGTATCGTGACTTCTTCTCTTGGTCTTATTTCTTATTCCCTTCTAATTAACTGAAGGGACTATTTTCTTTCTTATAATACACGTTTATGTAAACTAAAAAGTAAATAATAAAAATAATGTGTATTGAGAATAGAATTAAAATAGAAAATGCCTTAATTCAACATCAGTTAAAAGAGAAAATCTGCAAAATATTTGCAGGATTTGGATAAATACTAGATGTTGTTTCAATTTAAAATAGAATATAATTGGCATTGTAGTGTGTTTCCAGGAGCTCTGGTAGCATAGTGGCTAAGATACTTGCCTGCTAACCAGACGGCTGGCGGTTCAAACCCACCAGCCACTCCTCGGAAGGAAGGTTGGGCAATCCTACTTCCGTAGTGATACTGCCTCGGAAACCCAAGGAGGGGTCGCTATGAGTCGGGTTTGACTCGACGGCACATAACAACAACAACATAACAGTGTGTTTCCAGTTTAAGTTTAGTGTTGAAAAGGAAATAGATCTTGTCTGTCAGTGAAGATTCACAAATAAGTTATTTCTAGACTATTCCTGAAATTTCAATAAACATGTATCAATAGTCATAAGATGGATATTTGCTCATTTCTAGATATAGAGCATATTTGACTAAACAGTATTTTTTTTTTAAATCTATTTTGAACTGATAATTTCCTGTTAATGATTATTTTCTGCATCAACCTTATAAAACTTTTCTTTAAGTGACTCTTAAATAATTTGTTTCTTTATTTTAAATTATATAGTACCCTGAATATAATGTTCTTTAAACCTCTAGAGAGAACTTATCACTTATTGCAGTGATTTGTGCCTATTAACTAGTAATGAATTTGGTTGAATTAATGATTGAACATATGCATACTTTTACTTGAGAACAAATTATTAAAAATACTACTAATTTACTCACCTTCCCCTAGTACGAAGCATCAGAGAATCAATGCATATTATTTTATGCTCAAATACATTCCCCTTACACTTTTAACAATTCTACAACTCAATCAAATACACAGGTTTGGAAACAAAATATTCAGATTATCCATCTATGTCAGCTCAGAAATAACAACTTAAACTTCAGGATATTTATTTATCTTTAAAATATAGACAGTGATTATATCTAACTCACAAATTTCTGGTGAAGAAATAATTTGAGTAAAAAATTAACAAAAGTGGTTGGTCCAAGTTAAAGTTGATTATTATTTATGAAAAAAAATATAGGAATTTTTCATTAATCTAGTGTTCAACTAGGAGCTCTGGTAGCATAGTGCCTAAGGCACTTGACTGCTAACCAGAAGGCTGGTGGTTCAAACCTACCAGCCACACCTCGGAAGGGTTGCTATGAGTCGGGGCCGACTCGATGGCAAATAACAACAACAAGAGTGCTCAACTAAAAAAGGAAGTCAAAAAGAGAATTAAAAATTTAGTATATACATAAAGTATTTTTTGTCCATAAATGGAAAAAAAGATTTGATACATGCTACACATGGATAAGCCTTTGAACAGCATGCTGAGAAAAATAGGGCAGCCACAAAAGGACAAATACGGTATGATTCCACTGAGATGGAATATCTAGAATAAAGAAGTGTATAGAAATTGAAGTTTATTAGTGGTTTCCGAGAGTGAATTATAAAGAAATGGAAAAGGTGACTGTTTTCTTAAGAGATACTGCATTTTGGGTAAAGATGATGGAAAAATTTGGAAATGGATGATGGTGATGGTTGCATAACATGCTGAACAAAATTAATGTCACTGAACTGTAGTATGTGAAGAATGTAAAAAGGGCAAGTATTTTTTACTTATACGTGTACCACAATAAAAAAAAGATGAGTGTAATAAACATTTGCCTTTTGGGGAAAAAGGAAATTTGCTATGACCACCAGATATTCAGAAATCCTTATAAAAATCTTGCCCCAAAAAGGTAAATTTTCATATGTAGCAAAAGTATCTATTTTATTACTTATTTAAATGAATGGATACTGAGGAAAAATCATCTTCAATGTTTCCACCTGGGAATGTGGCATATTTGCAGGAGTATAATTATACAACAGTAAAATTTCTTAAGGTTTTGTAAGTATATACTATACAGTAGATATGTTTTTGTTGTATGTTGTTGTTATGTGTCGTTGAATTGGACCCGACTCATAACGACCCTTCCTTGGGTTTCCGAGGCAGTATCACTACGAAAGTAGATTGACCAACCTTCCTTCCGAGGAGTGGCTGGTGAGTTTGAACCACCACCCTTCTGATTAGCGGTCAAGTGCCTTAGGCACTATGCTACCAGAGAGCTCCCTTCTGTTGTACAGGGCTTTCAATTTTATTCTAGAAGTGAGTAAAATATTCTTTCTTGAATTAATAGGGATAATAGATTTTAGCTGTGTAACTAAGTGATAATATACAGAGCCTATTGCATATTAAACATCATCAAAAGATTATATTTTCATATTTATCATTGTTACCATTATTGTTAGTACAGGCACAATCTGATAGTTTCTTTCTTTCTTTCTTTCTTTCTTTTTTTTTTTTTGCAACACTTATATAGGAAATCAAACTAATAATAACTAAAGTATATAGTAATGGCTACTGATAAAACACTGACACTAAGCAACATTTTTTTCCAGACTTCTATCCTGTAGGTGCATATAAAATAGACATAAAGTTTGTGTTCATGAAATAAGGATTGGGTATGTCTCTTTTTATTTTATTAGTTTTTTTTTTTTTTCTTTTAAGAAACAAATTTGTGGGCTCTTCCTACATATTCTCTTTTCAAAAGTCATCTTTAAAAGATGTCAGTAAAGATTATTCCTTCTCCTGTACATATATGTGTTACCTTACTTACTATAAATTATTGAGAAAGTCATAGCCATATTGCTATAAAGTTTTACAATACACAAAGTATTCCATTCTGCATGCACTAAGTACTAAATTGAAGATTCAAATTTGGAAAGGCAAGAAACTGGAAATTATGTGTGAACACATGTACATTAAATGGTATGGAAATATATCACCACTCACACCCTAAAAAACCAAAACAAAGAAACAGAAAACAGGCAATTTGAAAATTTATTTTAAGAGGTAAGATAGGGAAGTCTATTGAGAAAGATACCTTAATACTGTTGGCTCTTTTAATTTATAATACCTACTCAGATGACTTAAAAATGTTAATTTTAAAACTTTACTTCCTAAACATTGACCCAGATAGATGAAAAAAATGTATTTTTTAATTTAATAACTACTCCAGGAGCTCTGGTGGCATAGTGCCTAAGGCATTTGACTGCTAACCAGAAGGCTGGAGGTTCAAACCCACAAGCCACTACTCAGAAGGAAGATTGGACAATCTACTTCCATAGTGATACCTCCTCAAAAACCCAAGGTGGGGTCGCTATGAGTCCGATCCAACTTGATGGCAGTTAGTTTGGATTTGAGTTTAATAATTACTCAAACAATAACTTTTAATGTAAATCTCTTCAATAATTAACTAATATCATTCTCTGATTTTAAAATCTTACTTTAAGCTTGTCAATATTTTCATTAATTTCTTACCTTGAAGTTATGCACACTTATTTCTACTCTTTCCATACCAATAAGATCGTATATAGTAGAGGTTAGATAACACTAACCACTCTTCTTCTCCCCATAATGTTCTTCCAGAACTCACTGATATAAAAAATACTACAATCTTACAAATATCCTAGTAAGGGGCTTAGATAATCAACAGAAAACAAAACAAAGCAAAACAAAAATGTATCACTCGGGTTTCTTAGTGTGAATTATCAGACATCTCAATTGATAGTGACTTACATAATAAGGGGAATTTACTACTTTGTATTATTAGATGGTGTAGACATAAAATAAGTTTCAGAGTTTTATTGATTCAGTGGCTCACTAAGATCAATGGCCCAGACATTTTTTATGTATCTCAGCTTTGATTTTAATGATATCAACTTCCTCAAGGGAAAATGGCCAGATGATTCACTCTGCACAACATACCATTCACAAAGACAGTAACGTGTGGCTTCCAGTAGATATTGGAAAAGGAAGAGGAACACTCTCTTCCATAAACTCCTAATAAACACCTGCTCTTTTTCTCATTGTATCAATTTAGGTTAACTTGCCCATTCACAAACAATTCCAGTTGGTCATAGAAGTACCATATGATACATAGCTTGATTTCCAAAATCAATCAGATGACAAGAGGAAGAGAATTAGGCTAATTGTGGCATATCATTAGAACTGAAGACAGACTTAACCCCCCTAACCAAACTAAGTCTACTGCATAGTTGTGGGAGAAACTTTGAGGAGAAAATCAAAATGTGTAGTAATCCAGAAATACATAGTCCAAGGAAGAAAATACAAGTCTAATTTTCCAAATGACTGAAATATGGAACCAGTTTAATCTGTAGTAGACTCCATCAAGGGATTTCCAAGTCTTTCCATCTATTTGAAGCTGCTGCTGCTACTTCATCTACAATATATGGATCTTGGAAACCACCTAGTCCATTTCCTGAAATAGATTGGCTAAAATCTCCTGAAATAGGCTAAAGTCAATAATTCAGGACACTGTTTTTCATTGAAAATCTCAAAAGCTTACCTATAGCAGATCAGCTGCAAAATTAGCTAATTAATTACAATTTCAAGTGAGAGAAAGAGATTTTACACAATCTTTAATCCTAAAGGATATTAATCATCATATACATTGTTCACTAATTTTCTCAAACACTTACTTATCATTTTCCCTTTTTTAGGAATTTTAAGAGTATCTGCACTTCCCAATAGAGAAAGTAACCCTAGAAGATATGGAACCTAGAAAACAAGTAAGCCAGTGCTACAGAAAGTGATTGTAAATTTCAAGATTGGTGGTGAGAGATAATTCTGGATAACATTTTTCTTTGTTACCTAGTGCTGCTCGAACAGGAATGCCACAAATGGGATGGTTTAACAAAGAGGAGTTTATTCTCTTATAATTATTACAATTATCTTACTATCTAACCAGAAGTCTGAGTTCCAGGTGCCAGGTCCTATGGGCTGAGTGAAAGCCCCTTGACCTTGGGTTTAAGCTCTGCTTCTTGCTCCCAGCCACTGAAATTCCTCCACTGAAGCTGGAGGCTTTTCTGCACTCAGGCAGCTGCTGGCTGCTGTGGCTGACAAAGGTCAACAAGTAACAAGGCACAGTTCTGATATTACCAAACCACAGGGCAGGCTATTGATTTGGGTCTATTAAGACTCCCAATATCAGCAGAGAATGGCAGGCTACTGAATGAAGACTTGGCTATATGCAGGATTCAAGTGTGCCAAAAAGGTAGAGACCTTCTTCAAAGCTGCTTCTTATACACTGGGAGAAAACCACATCCCTAAAGCAGCTAGTCATCTGCTCCAGTAGATTCCATCCTGGAATTGATTGCCAATCTCACCATGGAGAATAACTACATCCAGCTTCCCAGCCACTCAACTAGGCCCAGCCAACTTGACAACAACCTTAACTACCACAACAGTGTTCAACACATATGAAAAATTTACCTTTTAAAAAATCAAGAATGACCTAATTGGAAATAAAATGGACAAAATACATAAACTCATATATTAAATAGACAGATAGGTATGTAGGTAGTAAGAGAGAGAAAAAACAAGGGAGAGAAAGAAAGGGACAGAGCTGCCATGGAGTCAATTCTACTCTTGGTGAACCTACATACAATAAAAGAAAACATTATCTGGATCCATGTCATCTTCACAACTGTCTGCATGTTAGAGTGCAACATAGTGGCTACTATCCCAGTTCATCTCTCTGAGGATCTACCTCACCTTTGCTGGCCCTCATTTTACCAAACATGATGTCATCCTCCTGAGATTGATCCCACCTAATGATGTGTCCAAAAGAGAATTAGACAATATTCTGTCGTGGTCCATAAGATTTTCCTTGGTTAACTTCCAAAAATAAATCATCAGGCTTTTCTTCCTAGTCAAAGGAAGTCTGGAAGTTCCATTCAACTCTGTCCACATGGATGAACTTGCTGGTATTTGAAATACCAGTGGAATAGCTTCCAGAATTACAATATGCAAGGTACCACAGTATAATAAACTGACAGACAGATGTTGGAATCAGCATGTTACAGATAAAGGAATACTAATGTCCAATTAACAAACGAAATCATGCTCAAATTCATTTGTTACTGGAAAATAGTTTTAATGAAACATAAGGAAAACCCTCAGTGAGACAGACTGGTCCAATACCCTCAGCAATAGACTCCAATTTGCCAACTATTTTAAAGATGACACAGGACCTGGCAAAGTTTGGTTGCATTATAATCAATACGCCATGAATCAGAGCTGATTGGAAGGCAATTAACAACAACTCTAATTTTAAACATTATATTCACTAATGTGCATTTGAATGAATTAAATTCTAAGTTCCAGCTTCCACCTAATGTTCTATGTTTCTTATATTTCCATTGATTAATTTAATACATTTTTTGGATCATAAACTATTGCTTTGAAATGCTAATTATTATTATTTTCATCTTATTTTTCCCATCACCTGATAAAAAAATAAAATCTCACCTAAATATTTGTGAGGACTGTTAATGTATGATTTTCAGAATAGTGAATCTTTGACTGTAATAACTGATAATCCATTTAGAAGATCATTATATATTGTACCTTGTTGCCTGTAGTTGAAATTGAAATACTGGGGTGACAATTTTATTATTAAAAGAGCACCCTTATGTTTTGTTTATGAATTTACAGTCATGTCAGCTAAAGCTTCCAATTGGGAACACTGCCTGTTGCTTCCGAGAACCCTGAAATTTTATTTTGTTTAAAAGTGGTTTATTATGAATTGGACTACTACAGAGACTATTTGTAGATTGTAGAATGTATTTCAGATCTAAAGACTAAATATAAAATAAATATCCACTTCCTCATCAGTCACTTTACAAAATAAAATATGAAGCTTGAAGTCTCATATACAACCCCATTTCCTGATCCCATCCCTTTCCTCAAACCTGAGAAAAATGCTCTCAAGAATTTTCAATGTGTTGTTCTTTTATAGATGTGCAAATCCCATCTTACTACTTGCCAGATCTTTGATCTTAAGCAAAGTTCTTTTTTCTGTCTCATATTATAATTTTTTTCAGAAAAATAATAAATAATGTATGCATTTCACTTGTCACAGAACCAGTTATACAGTACATGTGCCATCTATACTGACCAATGATAATGGTAGTTATAATACTGGAATTATACCAAGAAGAAAAACAAAAAGTGGAATTAGTCACTTATATTCCCTCCTTGGAATATTTCAAAAACAATTCTTGGTTTATTGATTTGGTGTTTTAAGTCCCTGCTTTCACTGTCCTCTGTTTTTGACGGTTCAAACCCACCAGCCACTCCCCGGAAGGAAGATGGGGCAATCTACTTCCATAGTGATACTGCCTTGGAAACCCAAGGAGGGGTCGCTATGAGTCGGGTCTGACTCGATGGCACATAACAACAACAACAACAACCAGCCCCACACTAGGAGTGGTTTCTACAGAGTTCTGCTGTCTTTACAAAATCTTGAAACTTAGGGTACATTATTTTCTCACCATTGATAGGAGATTGAGAAGGCAATTAAAATTAATAACTCTTATTTGAGATTCTCCCTGATTGAATTTGAATAAACACACACACACACATACATAGAGAAAAAGAGAGAAAAATTGCTGAGAGAGAAAGAAATACTGAGAGAGGGAGAGACAAATGTTGAGAAAGTGAGAAACAGATTACTATGATGGGAAACTTGAAGTTTAAAAGGAGGTGGGAATAAACTGTACTAAGGCCAGGCAAGCAAAGCAGTATGAACATAAAAGAAAATGCTGAAAAGTGGGAAGCTAGCAAAGGATGATGCTAGATATTGTTTTTTAAAATAAATATCCTGATAAATGTGTACAGCATGGTGTCAGATTGTTATGAGAGCAATGCAAATGGAAAAATCCTCAAGTGTTCAGCTCCAAAGAATGCTTCATCCCTGACACAATGATCACTGGTGATCAGTGGGTTTGACCTTGGTCTTGTTTATTTGAGTTTATTCTTAGCTTCTATCTATTTATTGTAAGATGATAGAAATTGGATGTATATAATGTACTAGGAACTGATTCTGGTAATTGCCAACTCTTTGGAGGTGTCCTGCAGCCACAATTTCTGGATACAATAGGATATTAAAAATTTAAGCTTTTCAGTTTCAAGTTCAGCTTAGAAAGTAGCATTCTGATAGTGGGTAACACCTGGAGTCTGATGTGCAACATTATAATGTGTACAATTTGTTCATTTAGAGAAGAGCTGAGGTCAACAGTGATGACTCACCAGATACAGGATTTAGGATTTAGTGCATGTATTTAACCTAATTTAGTCACCTACTAATTCACTTAAGAAATATCTATACAAGTTGAGCATAAGCTTCTTTTGTGCATCAGGAATACCATTGTGGGTAAGATTGACTAGCAGTGAATCCATATATCTTAAGGTCTAGGATAGAAGACTTATGATTAGAAAAACAAGAGGAATGCAATATTGATTACCAGGATAACTTGGAACTGCATAACTGAGTATCTAAAATCAAATCATTCAAGTTGTAAATTATTCCACAAACATGGAGTTAATTTGTATAGGAATAAAGATCAGTACAGACTCAGATGCTCAGGGCCTGCTCCAAATACAGACATGCAAGCCTACAGAAGGTAAACAAATTGCAGATTTCACTGGAAATCTGATAGTCTCATTCTTTAATTCATCTCACACAGACTTCAGTGATGCTGAACTTGGAGGAAGTAACCACTGACAACTAAAAATGGATAGTAGAAAAAGAAAGAATGAGCACAACCATAGGTGGATGAGATTCAGGAACAGAATTCCATATCTTAGAAAGACAGAGTATAGATATCAGTCCCCTAATTACAAAATCAATACGAGGTGTCAGGTCATGAAGTTTAAGATCGACACAAGTTCATAATTTCATGCAGTCCCCAAATTATGAAGGAATTCTGGTATGAAATCTCTCTTGTAGAATTTGTATGTGAATCAGAATAGTTAGGAACTAGAAGTATATCTAATTTCCATTAGTTAATTTTTTTTCTTCTTCTTAGTATGTAGTATATAGTGTACCTTTCTGAACAAAAACACTAAAGAAACACTTCCAGATCATTAAAAAGTCTTTAATATAATTATGTGGTGGTAATAATAATAATGTTTTGTTGCATGTCACAAAATACCACCAATTTTTTATTATGTATAACTGTATTACCTCATTTTTAATGTAATAGGATTTATGTAGTTTGGCTAGTAACTACAGGTTGTACATAAATCAGGCATTTGTAACAATGGGACTGCCTGTATTTCTAATTTGCTACAGTTGTTCCTTCCAAGAATCAGAAGGGGGCAGCAAAGAGCTACCTGGCCCAGATATTATACCACCTGAAAACATTTAGAAAGATGAGGATATTAATTCAGCTTGAATTAAGTTAATAGGAAAATGCTATTCCAAGCCAATATCAAATCACATCGGAGTTATGGACTCAAGGTCACTCTCTGGATACACACCTCTGACCTCCAAGATATGATTCTGTCTTGGCTTTTTCCTCATCTCTCAACATTTCTGAATTTTCTTTCCTGAATTATTATTTTTTTTTATCTATGAATCTATTAAATATTTGTTTTCTAGGATGCTGTCTTGCTCTATTTTATTCTAACTCCCATGCTTTCCATCTCTTTATTTTAATTTATTTCCTCTCACATGCTCCCTCAGTAACAATTGCCATCAACATCCCAAGACAGCCTCTGCTAGCACATAAGACAGTGTTGGTACCAATTTAAAAAAAAAAAAAAAAAGTGCCACATGTCAGACAGGTTTCAAATAGCTACCTCTTCATCATCTTAAAAATTCTTTCTTTCAGACTGATACAATCAAACCAAGGGTTGTATTTTAGTTTTCTCTCTCATTCTCTCATCTAGGGTTCAACTTACAAATATAAAATTCAGTTATATGCCAGGAATTCAAAATCCCCATAACGTACACCTAGACTTCACAAGTATCTCCCAACTTTGACATTTCCATCAACATTTGTTGCAAGCATGTCAAAAACGAAAACCAATCTCATTATCTTTGACCAAAAGTACATATCTACTTTAATATTCTTTGATCTAGTTGATCATGATTGCTTATAGCTCATCTACCAAGGCAGTATGCTCTTATTTACCATCTCCTATTAATTTGGACATTGAGGATAAATGACTTCTCAATCCTATTAATTTCCCTTCTTAGACTAGATTGTACTTGCTCTCCCACTTTCATCACACATTACTTAATTATTAAATCTTCTGGTTTTCTGCTCCAGTCTTCTAAGGAATGTACAATTTCTATTGTATGGAATTTTTATTACTACATCCAGTGCACACTTTCTACTCCTTACTTTATTTGTATTTGAAGATACCTTATATTCTTCCAAATACATTAATTTTAAGGTCATTACCTGTCCTCATTATTTAACCTTTTATAGCTTCTCCTTTTTTTGGTGGTTTCAATATCTCTCTAACTGAGTAAATATAAGTGGTTAGGAGGAGTTACCCACTGCCACCGAGTCGATGGGAATGAGTCTGGTTTTTGGTGTGGAGGAGTTGGTTCTCAGTCCTCCAACTTTTTCCTTTATATCTTCTCCCTATGTGCTATAATTGCATCCATGGCTTTAACCACTCTCTGTATGCTAATAACTCCCCAAAATTACATCTGTATTCACATATCTTCCAGCATCTTCAATTAGAAGTCCCTAAACAGGTACTTCAAAATTACCATGTTCAAAATTTAATGTAGTGTCTTCTTCCCTCCAACCACATGTCGGTCAGTTTTTCGTACTGTGGTGGTTTGTATGTTGTAAGGCTGGAGACTATGCAAGCAGTATGTCAAATATCAGCAGAGTCACCCATGGTGAACAAATTTCAGCAGAGCTTGCATACTAAAAAGACAGGAAAGGAAGAAAAGACCAAAATGGATATCAGAAGAGAATCTGAAATTTGCTCTTGAATAGAAAGTAAAGTGAGTGGAAGAGATGATGAAACAAAAGAGCTAACCAGAAGATGTCAAAGAGCACTTTGAGAAGACAATGTTAATTATTATGAAGAAATGTGCAAAGACCTCGAGTAAGACAATCAAAGCTGAAAGAATTTCTCAAGCTGGAAGAATTGAAGAAAAAATTCAAGCTTCAAGTTGTAATATTGAAGGATTCTATGGGCAAAATATTCAATAATGCAGGAAACATCAAAAGATGGAAATAATACACAGAATCATTGTACCAAAAAGAATTGGTCAATGCTCAACTATTTTAGGAGGTAGGTTATGATCTGGAACCAATGAAATTCAAAGAAGCAGTTGAATTTCATGGAAGGAGTCAGCGACAAACAAGGCCCCAGGTACTCATGGACTACTCATTGAATTGTTTCAACAAACAGATGCTGTGCTGGAGGCATACACATCTATGCCAAGAAATTAGGAAGACAGTTGCCTGGACAACTGACAGGAAGAGATCCATATTTGTGTCCATTCCAAAGAAAGTTTCCAACTCAATGTGGTAATTGTTGAGCAATTATCATTAATATCATATGCAAGTGAAATTTGAGAAGATAATTCCAAAACAATTGCAGTAGTTCATCGACGGGGAACTGCAAGAAACTCAAGCACGACCCAGAAGAAGACATGGAATGAGAGATATCATTGCTAACATCAAATGGATCTTGGCTGAAAGTAGAGAATACCAGAAAGATGTTTACCTATGTTTTATTGACCACAAAGCATTCAAATCTGTGGATCATAACATTGCAAAGAATGGGAATTCTTCTCATTAATGCTATTGAATTTCTCCATCATCTCTTCCACAGATGTAGTTGATTTGATTCTTGTGTGCTTTATCCAAATGAGCTCCACATGTATAGTCACCATTTAAATTGTAGAAAAATATTTAGAGGCCCTTAAACGATCCACACGAGTGACAAATTTAAATTATATAGCATTAATTTGATTGAATAAATTGTTATTTTGACCAACTTTAAACCTCAAATTTGCCCCCATTTTACATTCTATATGATGGTATTATTAGTATATTTTAATGGTTTTAAGACTGCATTATGCATAGCAGTCTATACAGACAGGGACATCCAAACTAAGGAGAGTTGATGCCTACTGTGAAGTAAATTGTGTTTTCAAAAATAGGTGATGCAGTCCTGTTCCCAGGATATAAGGTCTTCTTAGTTATGGTAATGAGGTCATGTTGCTGCTGGGTGTGTCATAAAACTAACCACTTCAGAATGCTATAAAGAATAGCATGTACACAGAGATAAAACAACACAGATAAGAAGACAGAAGCACATGCGTAGATCACCATGGAACTGAGAAACACAGGGCCTATAGAAGCTGAGACCAGGATCATTCTCCAGAGAGGACAGAAAGAAAGATTTTCCATATAGCTGGTACTCTGAATTCTAAAGGAGTGCTGGTGCCACAAACGTTAAATGCTCAGCTGATAACCAAAACATCAGCAGTGGACACCACCTTTAACTCTATGGGAGAAAAGAAGTGGTGCTCTTCTCTCATAAGATTACAGCCTCAGAAACCCTATGGTGCAGTTCTACTTTGACCTGTAGGTTTGTATGAGCTGGAATAGCCTGGATGGCACACAACAACAACAACAGCAGCAACCTCCTACACTGTGATGAAATAAACTTCAATTCTTTAAGGTCACCTGCTTGAGATGTTTCTGTTACAGCAACACTGAGAAGAGAGCACTTGTTTTGAAGAATAGTAGCTGGAAAGGAGAAAGTGTGCAGTAGATTACAGAAAGAGACTTTTCAGCACAAAGAAAAGAAGCAAAAAATTCTGGCATTGTTAGGAGAAACCAGTGTCTGGAAAGACATCATGCTTGGTAATGTGGAGAGTAAGTTAAAAAGAGGAAGACATTAATTGAGACGGATTGACTCATGGCTTGGAACAATGAGCACAAACACAACAATGATTGCCAAGATGACAAAGGACAAGTTTTATTCTGTTGTACACAGAGATGTTATGCTTCAGAGCTGACTCCACAGCACCTAACCACAACAGCAAATATAATTGATGGAGCCCTGGTGGAGTAAATGTTAGGCACTCTGCTGCTAACTAAAAGTGTGATACTTCACTCAGTAGCTCTTTGGAAGAAAGACCTGAAGATCTGCTCACGTAAAGATTACTGCCTAGAAGAATCCTTTGGGACAGTACTGTTCTGACACACGGGATCACTTGTTGTTGTTGTTGTTGTTATTTGCCATCGGGTCGGCCCCGAAAGTGTAATCTACTTGATGATACCTAAAAATAAAGAATATAACTCTTGTTAGGTGCTGTTGCATTGACTCCAACTCATAACAGCCCCAAGTACAACAGAATAAAACACTGCATGGTCCTGCATCAGCCTCACAATCCTCACTATACTTGAGTCTGTCATTTCAGCCACTGTGTCAATCCATCTTGTTGACAATCTTCTCTTTTTGTGCTGATGCTCCATTTTAGCAAGCATGATATCCTTCTCCAGAGAATGGTCTCTTCTGGCAAGATGATCAAAGTAGGTGAGACAAAGTATGGTCTTCTTGCTTCCAAGGAGCACTGTCAATGCACTTCTTCCAGGACAGATCTGATCATTCTTCTACCAGTCTATGGTATTTTCAGGATTCTTCACCAGCACCTTAATTCAAAGGCATTAACTGCTTTTTTTTTTTTTTTTTTTTAATCTTCCTTGTTTATTGTCCAGCTTTCACGTGCACATGAGGAGATTGAAAATTTCATGACTTAGATTAGGTGCACCTTAGTCTCTCCAAAGTGACATCTTTACTTTCAATATTTTAAAGAGGTCTTTTGCAGCAATTTTGCCCAGGGCAATATGACATCTGGTTTCCTGACTGCTGCTGCCATGAATGTAGATTGTGGATCCAAGTAAATGGAAATCCTTGACAACCTCAATCTTTTCTCCATTCATCATACTACCGCTTATTGGTCCAGTTGTGAGGATTTTTCTTTTTTTTTTTAATGCTCTTTCATTTATTTATATTTTCTTCTTTTTTTTTAAAGTTATGATTTGGGTGAAGGTTTACAGAGCAAATTCACTTTCCATATAGCAGCTCACATACACTATGGTCCATGACATTGTGATTTCCCATAATGCAACAGCTCTCCTCTCACTTCATCCCCATGATCACTTCTTCCCTCTGTCCTTCCCTCCCATGCACTCCTGCCCGCCCCCAAGCTGCCTCCCTGTGCATACACAGCCCTTCTATTTTATTCTCACATGACTGATCTCTCCAAGGAGTGTATTTACCTAATGTAGATAGCTCATATGCCTGTCTTTTGTTTGCCTGGAACCCACAAGGGTGGGTTCAATTGAGACCTGAAGGGCAGCTAAAGGCCATAATCTCAGGAGTTCCACCAGGCTCTATCAGACCAGCAAACCTGATCCTTTTTTTGTTTTTTTAATGATTTTGAGTTTGTTCCACATTGTTCTCCCACTCTATCCAGGATCTCCTAGATCACCCTCCGAGTGGTTGACAGTAGTATCTGGGCACAATCTAGTTCTTCTGATCTCATAGTCATATAAGCTGAAGATTGCATGCTGTACCAGTCCCTTGGACTAATTGTTTCCATGAATCTTTGGTTTTCTTCATTCTTCTTTGCTATGGAAGAAGAGAGGCCCACCGTTGCATCTAGATGGCCACTTGCAAGCTTTTAAGATCCCAGTTGCTACTAGCCAAAGTAAGATGTGGAATAATGTTTTGTATAGTATGTTATTCCAATTGAGCTTGATGTCCCCTGAGACTATGGTCCCAAGCACACAGGTCCAACTACTCATTCCCTCTAGGTAGCTTTACATATACCTGGGAATTCTTATAGCACATACAAATACACTTGTAGAAACATTGTCTGCCAACCCTCTACATGGTCATGGGCACACTACTCCCTGCATGGACATACCTGTCCATTCATCTATCCACCCTTACATATATAGATTAATCTTTGCCTTCACTAACAACACAGTACAGTATGTACAGTACAGTACAGTAACAACACAGTATGTGCAAAACACAGGTTCATCTTTGTTGTCTGTACCTCCCACGCACCTCTCTATGTCATCGTTTTCCTCAATACCACTGTGTCAATCACTCACACTTGGTACATTGCCCTTCTCTTCACCCAAATCAATATTTGTCTCTATCTATCTAACAGGATTCCCACCCCTTCTCTCCCACCCCTGGTAACCAACAAAGAAAATTTCCCTTCCAGATATAAACCTTTCATTGACTTTTTACAATAAGGGACTAATACAGTATTTGTTCTTCTGTGATTGATTTATTTCACTCCACATAAAGTCCTCCAAGTTCATCCACATTATGGCATAGATGTGTAAGTGCCTTCAGCATTGCATTCTTTTGTTGAAACAACTCAATGGGTATTCTGTCATTCCTAGAGCCTTTTTTTTTTTTCTTGTACCAATTCCTTCAGTATCCTTGGTTCTTGATCATATGACACCTCCTGAAATAGTGGAACATCTACCAAATTCTTTTTTTGTACTGTGACTCTGTATTTTTTCATCTCCTTTTGATGTTTCATGCATCATTTAATACTTTACCAATAGAATCCTCCAATATTGCAACTTGAGGCTTGAATTTTTCTTCAGTTCTTCCACCCTGAGAAAAGCCAAGTGTGTTCTTCCCTTTTAGTTGTCTAACTCCAGGTCTTTGCACATTTTATTATAATAATTTAGCTTGCCTTATTGATCTACTCTTTGAAAAATTCTGTTCAGCTTTTTCATCTCGCCATTTCTTCCATTCACTTTCACTACTTTCCATTCAAGAGCAAGTTTCAGAGTCACTTCTGAGATCCATTTTGGCATTGTCTTCTTTTCTTTTCTTTATAAGGACCTTTTGCTTTCCTCATGTATGATGGTCTTGATGTCATCCCACAATTTGTCTCATTTTTGGTCATTGGTTTTCAATGCATCAAATCTACTCTTCAGATGGTGTTTATACTCAAGTGGAATATAAGCAAGGTCATATTTTGGCTCTTGTGGACTTGTTTTAATTGACTTGAGCTTCAACTTGAATTTACATATGAGCAATTGATGATCTATTCCAGAGTCAAACACTGACTTTGTTTTGCCTGAAGATATTGAGCCTCTCCGTCACCTCTTTCCACAAACGTAGTCAATCTGACTCCTGAGTAGTCCATCTGTGGAGGTCCACATATAAAGCTATCATTTATGCTGTCAAAAAAAAAAAAGTATTTGCAATGAATAAGTCATTGTTCTTGCAAAATTATATCATGTGATCTACAGCATCATTTCTATCACCAAGACCATATTTTCCAGCTACTGATGATTGTTCTTTGTTTTCAACTTTCACATTCCAATCTCCAATAATAATCAATACACTTTGATTTCATATTTGGTCAATTTCAGACTGCAGAAATTGGTAAAAATCTTCATTTTCTTAATCTTTGACTTTAACATTTAGTGTGTATATTTGAATAATAGTATTAACTAGTTTTCCTTGTAAGCACATGGATATTATCCTATCACTAACAGCATTATACTTCAGGATAGATCTTGAAACATTCTTCATGAGAATGAATGCCATGCTATTCCTCTTCAAATTGTCATTCTTGGCATAGTAGATAATATGCTTGTCTGGTTCAAAAATGACCCAAACCAGTACATTTTAGTTCACTAATGCCAAGGATGTTGAACTTTATGTGCTCCATTTCATTTTTGACAACTTCCAATTTTCCTAGATTCATATTTCATACATTCCACGTTACAATTATTAGTGGATGTTTGCAGCTGTTTCTTCCCATTTTGAATCATGTCTCAGCAGCAAATGGAAGTCTCAAAAGCAGTACTCCATCCACATCATTGAGGTTGATTCTGCTTTGAGGAGACAGCTCTGCCCCAGTTCTATTTTGAGTGCCTCCGAACATGAAGAGCTCATCTTCCAGCATTGTGTCAATGTTTCAGGGCTATTCATAAAGTTTTCCAGTACATTATCTGACATTGTTTCACTGCTATTCATAAGGTTTCAGTGGTCGAGTTTTAACACAAGTGGATGGCCCCATCCTTCTTCACAGTCTGTCTTAGTCTGGAAGCTTCTCTGAAACCTGGCCACCATGTGTGACCCTGCAGGTATTTGAAATACCAGAGGCATAGCCTCTAGCCTCATAGCAACATGCAAGCCGCCACAGTATGGCAATCTGACAGACGAGTGGTGGGAGGAGTCCCTAGGTGGTACAAATAGTTAACATACTTGGCGACTAAAAGAAAGATTGGAAGTTTGAGTCTACCTATATGTCCCTGAAAGAAAGACCTCACAATCTACTTCCAAAAAAATCAGACATTTCTAGGGTAAGATAATGGAATAGGTAGACAAGCTACACAGATTATCTTCAACAAAGAAAAGAGAAACGAATATACAGAGATACTTTAGATAATCCTGGAGCCCTAAGCTTTGGACAGAAGTGTACAGAAGTAGATTAGGCATCAACTAGTGGAAAAACCTTAATGAAAACCATGAGTATGGAAACAGTCAGAGCAGTGGACTGTCAGCTACTCTGACGGGACCAGTAGCCTGAAAATTTCCAAGTGGTGTTGGTACCTGAGAATTGACCTAAAGGTCAGCACTGGTTGCCAAGGGCTGCAGAGATGACTGAGTTAGTGGCCTAGGACTAGAAAGGGAAACAACAAAGAGAGCGACAACTTGAGGTGTGGACTTTCAGCAGGCTGGAGTTTTTACTGTTTACAAGCAGTGACCATTTTGGATATTTAAAGTGAGCAAGGGTGCAGCCATTTTGAATGTTTACAAGTGGTGGCCATTTTGGATTTAAAAGTGACCAAGGGCACAGCCCTTGGTGCAGGATTTTAAAGTGACAGCATTCTCATTCAGACTCCAGGGACCTAAGAATAAGCTCCATTTGCCAAGGATGGCAGGGACATATGGGAGGCTGACAATGGGGAAGGAGAAAGGTGGTGAGTGTATAAGTGCTGCCAACTAATAAATAGAGAAGCACAGAACAGTACCCTGCTTATGCAGATAACATGTAAACAAAACAAAGCAAACAACAATTATGGGCAAGTAACTCCAACATACAATCACCAATTAAATATTGTGGTGTAGTAAATTACCTAGTATGGCTTTTCCAGCCATAAGTCTTTGTAAACTCCATGGTGGAATTTTCCGTGAGAAACTGAGTAGCTTCTGATTGTTAAAACCATCTACGTGGGGTATTTCTGTTGGGAGCAGCACAAAGTAATGTTCTGGGAAGTTTGCTCTCTCTCAGGTGCTTAGAATTCTCATATTAGGATTGGTTAGTTTGGCCACCCTGCCAGACTCAAAAGGAAGCCTCCTAGAGACAGAAGAGGTCTCTCTGACTGCTAGCTTAGGAAGGATGTGCTCCTGAGAAACATACGCTGCTGGGAAAGAGATGCAAGAGACAATGCATTGCTGAGAGAGACACTGAGAGACACGCACTGCTGGGAGAGAGATTGTGAGAGACTTTTGGCTGAGAGACAGTGGGCGCAGAGAGACTGAGCATTGTTCCTGAACTTGAATTGTAGCTTGGTGTTTCCCTAATAAACTTCATACATAATCTGTGAGTTCTGTGTGGCCACTGCAGTGAATTATCGAATCCAGTAGAAAGGTGGTGAATGCAGCGAGAGGAACGGTTGGTGTCAGGGTTGGTGAAAGGGCTGGAGGGAAGCAGCTTGTCTGGCCTCACAGGAATAGGCCTTGGGCTGCTGATGGTGATTTCTGTCTTCCTCTTTTGGGGTTAGAGGAGGTCAGAAGATGTGGCCTCCTTGCCCCTTTAGCAAATATAAACAAAAAAGTCACAATTCCTTGGGGACAACAGAGCATCACAATCCACACAAGAAGCAAGATAAAGCAGGAGCAACAAGGGACCAGAATACAGACCCAAATACATCCCAGAAGATACAGCAGCATTGGAACTCCCTGATAAGGAATTAAAAGCAGTTTATATTTATATTTATTTATATTTATATTTGTCAAGAAAATACTGAAAAATTTAGGAGAACACAAAGAAAACCTTAAAACAATTTTGAAAGACAAGACAAGAACAGAATGACAAAATAAATGAAAAATTAGAAATGTTACAGAATCTACTGATAGAAATCCAGAAGATTAACTCTAAATTTTTAGAAATAAATAACACATTGAAAGGGCAAAGGAGTAGAATGAAATCACTGGAAGACAGGATTAATGAGATTGAAGAAAAATACCTCAATACTTATTTGGAAAGGAATCAAGCACAAAAAACAATAAAAAAAAAAAAAAGGAAAATGAAGAAAACCTAATGGTCATGTGGGATACCATCAAAAAGAATAATGTAAATGTAATCAGAATTACAGAACAGGAAGAGATAAATAAAACCACAGAGAACGTGTGGAATATTTGGTGGAAGAGAATTTCCCTGCTAGATGAAAGATGAAAATATGTCTATTCTAAAAGTCGAATGAATCCCAAACAGGATAGACCCAAAAGAAAATCACTAAGATATATCATCATCAAACTCATTAAAACCAAACACAAAGAAAGTATCCTGAAATCAGCACAGGAAAAATGAAAGTTACCTACAAGGAGCAAATGTAGAATGGACTGTTTACAAAAGAAAATTATAAATCACAGGATAATCTCAAAGAAAAATGATAAACCTTTACATCAAAATAAAAAAGAGGACCAGTACAAACAGTCAGCAAATACTAAAACAGTAGCAATGAAGGAAGTGATAACATGATTCATAAACAAAATGAGCTGAACACGGAAAATTATACGGAACAAATAAATCAAAACCACGAAAAGCACATAATAAAATGACAGCAGCAAATTCATATTTGTTGATAATTACATATCTGACAAGGGAGTTATCTCTAAAATTTATAGAAAACCCCAACACCTCAACAACAAAAAAGATTAACAATCCAATTAAAAATGACAGAAGACAAGAATAGACACTTCACCAATGAGGATAGTCAGGCAGCCAGGAAATACATGAAGAAATGCTCACAATTATTAGTCATCAGAAGATGCAAATCAAAACAAAAATGAGATACCATCTCACCCTAGCACTGATGGCAAAGTTCAACAAGACAGAAAAATGCTGACAAGGGTGCCTAGAGATTGGGACTCTCATACACTGCTGGTGGGACTGTCAAATGATACAACCACTGTGGAAAGCAGTATGGCAATTCCTTAAAAAGCTGGAATTAGAAATACCATTTGACCCAGCAATCTTATTACTAGGTATATATCCTAAAGAAGTGACAGCCAGTCAGGAATAGATATATGC
>NW_006921888.1:4183611-4196698 GCF_000298275.1 Orycteropus afer afer
TTTGTTCTGCTGTGCATGGGGTTGCTATGAGTTGGAAATGATTTGACAGTACCTAACAACAACAATAACAGTTTTATTGTTAAGTACAATTGAAATTGAAATATCTGGATAATTAATAAGGCCAATTGAGGATTTAGATATTGAAAACCTACCCTTAATGATCTGTATGCTTCTTTTACCAAAATAGTGACAATTTTAACAATGGACAATATGGTAAAATTATACATGCACTCACTCTCTGTATTACCTTTGAGGAGACAGTTACCATCTTTAGATCCAATATTATGAAAATCATTATATCAGTTCTATGAATCTATAGTTTCTACTTCATATCTACAAAAAATAATAAGTACATAATAAAATTAAAACTAAATCTTATTGTTTTTCTCCTATCAGGTTTATTTTAAATATAATATTATATTTTGACTGATAATCAAACTCTTAAGAGCATGGGATTCAGATTTCATCCTAACCTGGCATTCCTTGGACAAATTTTCCCAGCTTTCTATGGTGAAAGAATAAGTAGAACTTCACTGTTTTGCATTTACTATACTATAACATCAGGCAGTAGTCAAAGCAAAAGTTAAATGCTATTAATTATGTCAATTTTGAGGGGAAATTTTTGGGGAACAAAGATCTCTAACTTGTCTTTATAAGTTTAAAAGCTTTAACAGTATGTAATCCTTTTCCTAGTGGATTCAAGCCACTATGGAACATGGATCTCATTGCATTATTTTCTTTTGTGCAAAAATAATTTCAGTTTCTAACTGTAGTGGGACAAAGCACTGTCACAATCAAAGCAGGTAAATAGGAACCCACTTTCTATTCAGTTATTTGAATTTAAGCTCCTGCTTTTCAAATCCTTATTGCAGTTTCATTGTTCTTTATTTAATCCTGTCTAATTGTCTTTTTCTGGTTATTGTTCTGGCAGATGTTAATTTTTCAATTCTCCTTTCCCTGTTTTGGTTCAGCTTCCTGGTATTACACTTAACCTCTATTGTTACACCATTTTACAACAAATTTAGAGATACTTATTTTAGTTTTTAGAAATTAAGGAAATTCCCTCTCAATTTCCTAAAGTAGGAGGCAAGTGTTATCTTTGTTAAACAAATTCCTTAGGGATGTACTTAGATATATTTTGTTAGAGATAATATTGAAAATAAAAATTCATATGTAAGCTATAAGCAAAAAAAATAATCAATTCGTTCCAATAGTGAGGGGAAGTGATTGATGACTTCAGAGGAGATTTACAATCTCCCCTCTTAATAGAGGAGATTTGTATCATGACCAGGAGACAATTTTAGAGTCTAAGAGTTCAGGGTGCATGTGCAGGAAAATTGAGATGAAAGAAGCAGACACAATATGACTGTATTAAAACCTAAGGTGCATGTGTGAACTGAGTATAAGCAGCAAGTCATGAGGAAATGTTGAAGAAGAGCTACTTTTGTTCAGATAGTTTGAAGACTCCTTAATTTTTGCTATAATCACCATCTGTCAGGTTGTCATACAGTGGTGGCATGGGTGTTTTTGTGATGCTAGAAGCTATGACACTGATGTTCTAAATACCAATGATGTCATTCATGATTGTCAGGTTTCAGTGAAGCTTCCAGACTAAACCAGATTAAGAACAATGGCCTACCAATCCATTTCCAAAAATTAGCCAATGAGAACACTATTAATCACAAAAGAATAATCATTTGCTTTTTTTATTTCATTAAGAAAGCTGAAACACTGGAGGAGGACATCATGTTTCCTGAAGTAGAGGGCCAGCAAGGGCAAGAGAGATTCTAGATGGAAAAAGATTGGCACAGTGGCCATGAAGATGGAATTGGACATGGCGGCAATCATGAAGACGTCACAGTAATGGGCAATATATCCTTCTACAAAAGTCACCACGAGTGAGAGGCAACTGGACCACAACTGTCTATCTAATTTTTACTTCCAAACATATGTGTCTTTGTTTTTCAGTCATCTTATATTAAATTATTTTATATTTTTTATTTTTATATTAAAAAGACTGTATCCTTCATTAGTCTACTCTACAGGGAAGGGACATATTTTTTGTTTGTTTGTTTCTGGTAATTGTGCATGTAGCCATAGTTTGGTATATGGTAGATTCTTAACAAAAGTTAAAGAATGAGGACAATTTAGAATTGCATGTATTAGTCAAAATACATGTTAGCCTGATAAGTTTTTGTTGGCACTCCTATTTCATGCATTCATTTGTTAATTCACTTATTCAATTAAAAAAAACAAAAAAAAAACTTTTAATAGTATTATATATCATTGCAACTGTTTCATTAGGGCCATTTTCAGTTAGCTAATTGAAGCACTATATAATTCAAGTATAATCGAGTAAGGTTTAAATAAATCAAGTATAAAATAGGTAGAGAGAGAAAACATACGCAATATCAAGGAAGACCCAAGACATCCCGGGACAATTTTCAGAATGGCCTCTCTCTCTCTTAGCACATACTTCATCACAGGATCACAAACCGTGAAGACAAGCATGAGATAACTTCTTGTCTCCGTACTCTCACTATGCAGTCTGCATTCCAGCTGTACTGATCTCATTTCTATTTCTGAAAAAGCTATGAATTCTATCATCTACAGGACTTTACATCTGATATTTCCTGTGCCTGGGTTCCTTCTCTCCACTTCTACGCCTCCTTAACTCCTATTCGCTGAGAAAAGCTGTATATTGGTTGTATTCCTCCTGCAATTCTCTTTTATCCCTTAGTCTTGTATAGGAAATACCCTCCACACATTTTTACTAGACTCTTAAACTTCTTGATACACTAATTTCACTAAATCATAATTCCCTTGGAACTCCTGGGTGGTGCAAATGGCTAAAATGCTTGGCTGCTAACCCTAAAGTTTGGCAGTCAGAATATATCCAGAAGTGATTTGGATTAAAAGTGTGGTGATCTGCTTCTGAAATATCAACCATTAAAAGCCTTATAGCGTACGGTTCTATCCTGACATACATGGAGTCGCCATAAGTCAGAGTCTACTGCATGACAGCTGGTTACTGATAATTTCTCTATTTCTTAATTGTGGTCTCTCTTCAAGATTAAGAACAGAAATTTTATCTTCTTCAGTGCTGTATTCTCAGTCCCTGCAATTACTTCTACCTCTGAGTAAGGAAGGACAAAATGTCAGTAAAGCCTTTCTCAAATTCCTAAGCACAAAACCATTAATAATCCTAAAAAGCTGTAATCAAGAGACCAGAGTTTTATTCTGTATCTAATTACTTTTTTATTTTTTCTTTGAATGTTTATGCTTATCTTAAAAATTATCATTTATCTGGTCTCAGAAAAAGAACTAACATTAAACAAAACAAATAGGCATGAACTGGTATAAATTTGAGAGTGACAGAAAAAAAATCTTTATTACCATATGTTTTCAACAACATATTGATATAGAGGTTTTTACAAAGAGAGAAACCTGAAAAATGAATCCTCAAAATTTTACAAAACACTGTTTAAATCTTAGTCAAGAGGTTTTGATGTCTTCCTTGAAAGAGGATTATTAAGTTAAAATAGTATAAATAGAAAAACAATAAAATGCAATGAATCATGAAATGATTGTCAAGAGGAAGTGTCTGTTAAACAATTGAAGATGCTGATTTTGTTGACTGATAAAGGGCATTGTAAAATAATTTAATCAAATAATGTATTGGTTTGTACCAGAACTGTGCAAGGAAAATGAATGCCTTGTACTAGTCATATGAATGTTCCTATTAATGATTTTCTCATGTAGCAGGGATAATATCATGGAACATACAAAAGTATAAATAAAAACTCCACAAGATCATGCAATTCCCTCATTTCAATCTCATACTCACTCAAGCCATTCAGTTACAAGCTGGGTCTTCAAGGAACTAAATAATAGGAAGCAGATATCCTCCAGGTTGATTCTATGGGGAGCAGTATATTCAACAAAATAAATCTTAAAATACCCTTCTGGATTATGGATCAATCTGATTATTTCCCAGCAAACTATTAAAATTGAGTCTAGGATATGGAGGTGAATTGCCTCCTGCTATCTCCCAGAAAAACCTCCCTGAGTAGCCCAAAGTGTGATTTTACATGTCAACATTTTAACAACACTGAATTTATGCAGAGAAAATGATTTCTTAATTTTTCAGGTGTTTCACTATGTACACTGTCTCATATTCTAATTACCCAACCTTGAAGAAGTAAAGACATGAAATTCAGCAGACTGAAGCTGTATTTTCAGCTTTGAAGTAAAAATAAAATAAAGCTCACAGGAATCATAAAATTACAAGACATAATGCACACCAAAAATCAAATAGAAGTAGAAATTATATTACATTATATATTCTTTATGCCATTTACATATTTTAGAACACAGTTACGTCAGAAAAAAAATATTTTTCCACTGCAAAATACACTTTTAGTCTGTAATTTTATACCTGAAATGTTTTCTCCATGTAATAGTATATATTTCTGCATTTGAATTCAAATAAAATATTTTTGATGAGTACAGATGGAAATAAAACATAATAGAAATTAATCATAGTGATGTTAAGAAATATATACTGATGGCAGATGCTCTAATAAATCTTTCTCTTTGCCACTGAAAATTAGTTTGATGCAAATTTAGAAAATTTTTTTCTTTGTAATATAATTCTCAGATATTTTGCCAAATAATATTAATTTGTATGATTTAGTCCCCCACTCCAGTTTTTCCAGTGACACTCCAATGTCAAAAGACTTTCCTCCTCTACATTTCAGATTATGCACAATTTAGTTCTAGTTCAGCTATTGTTGAACCACAATTTTTATAAAGCACATCTTATACCAAGACTCTAGTCATTTTGGACTCCCCAGCTTCATCTACACATCCCATGTCCTTTTTTTTTTTTTTTCTTATCTGAGAGCAACTCCATCCTTCCCTTCTGCTTTTCAAACTCTTCCCTGACTAATCATCAGAATTGCAGTGCCTCTTATTCTTGTCCCAGAGTCAAATGAATATATTCTTATGCATTGTAATCTTGATTTACTTAATTCATTTTGTCCCTAGATTATATAAAGTAAAATCATGTGTGAGTGCAATTGGCTTACTCAGGAATTAACATAGAACATAATACAAGTATTTGATAAAAAAATGATTAGCATGTGAATAAAATGCATTTACATTTCCAGTCTTATATATGCTACAAGAATCATTTAATTACCTTTTTAAACATTTTTTTTTTTTTGCCAAAAAAAACCTCCATGCATTATTGCTTCACTTGCAAGTCAATTGTGCTCATGTAGTTGATACAATTTACTTTGCTGTTTTTCTAATATTAGAGATATTATGTTGTTGCTAGGTGCTGTCAAGTCAGCTTTGACTGGTAGAACAAAATACTGCATGGTTCTGTGCCAGCCTCACCATCCTTGTTATACATGAGTCCATCATTGCAGCCACTGTGTCAATCCATGTCATTGAGGTTCTTCTCATTTTTCATTAACCCTCTACTTTACCAAGTATGATAGCCTTCTCTAGGGAATGGTCCCTTCTGACAACGTGACCAAAGTAGGTGTGACAAAGTCTGGCCATTCTCACTTCTGAGGGGAAGTCTGGCTGCAGTTCTTCCAGGACAGATATGTTCATTTTTTGTGCCTTGTACTGTCAGTATTCTTTGCCAACAACACAACTTAAAAACATCAACTATTCTTTGTTCATCCTTATTCATTGTTTAGCTTTCACATGCATGTGAGATGATTGAAAATACCATGGTTTGGGTTAGGTGTACCTAAGTCTTCAAAGAGACATCTTTGATCTTCAACACTTTAAAGAGGTCTTTTGCAGCAGATTTGCCCAATGCAATATGTAATTTGATTTCTTGACTGCTGCTTCCATTGGTGTTAATTGTGGAAACAAGTAATATTAAATATTTGACAACTTTAAACTTTTCTCCATTTATTGTGACACTGCTTATTGGTCCAGTTGTGCAGATTTTCATTTTCTATATGTTGAGGAGTAATCCATAATTTAATCTTCATCAATAAGTGCCTCAAGTCATCTTCACTTTCAGAAAGATAGGTTGTATTATCTACACATAACCGGTTGTTAATAAGCCTTCCTCCAATCCTGATGTCATGTTCTTATTTGTATAGTCCAGCTTCTCGGATTATTTGTTCAGCATACAGATTGAGTAAGTATGGTGAAAGGATACAACCTTGACACCCTCCCTTCCTGATTTGAAACCATGCAGTATCCCTTTGTTCTGATAGAATAACAGCCTTCTGGTCAATGTACAAGTTCCTCAAGAGCACAATTAATTGTTCTGGAATTCCTCTTTTTAATATCATCCATAATTTGTTATGATTCACACAGTAGAATGCTTTTGCATAGTCAATAAAACACAAGTAAGCACCTTTCTGTTATTTTTTGCTTTGAGCCAAGATCCATCTGACATCAGCAATGATACCTGTTCCATGTCTTCTTCTGAATCCAGCTTGCATTTTTGGAAGTTCCCTATCAATATACTGCTGCAACCTTTTTTGAATTATCTTCAGCAAGATTTTACTTGTGTTTGATATTAATGATATTGTTTGATAATGTCCACATTCTATTGGATTACCTTTCTTTGGGATTGGTACAGATATAGATATTTTCAGTTGGCCAGGTAGCTGTCTTACAAATTCCTTGGCATAGATGAGTAAGTGCCTCCAACACTGCATCCATTAGTTGAAATGTCTCAATGGATATTCAGTCAATTCCAGGAGTCTTGTTTTTCACCAATTCCTTCAGTGCAGCTTCAATTTCTTCCTTCACTATTATTGGTTCTTGATAATATGTCACCTTCTGAAATAGAAGAACATCGATGAATTTTATTTGTACAGTGACTAATTATTCCTTTCATCTTCTTTTGATGCTTCCAGCACCACTCAATATTTTAACCATAGAATCTTTCAATATTGCAACACAAGGCTTGAATTTTTTCTTTAGTTCTTTCAGCTTGAAAAATGACAAGAGTGTTCTTCCTTTCTGGTTTTCTATCTCCAGGTCTTTGCATATTTCATTATAATAATACACTTTGTCTTCTCAAACTGCTCTTTAAAATCTTCCATTTAGCTCTTTTTTTATTTCTTCCATTTGGTTTAGCTACTCTTCATTCAAGGGCAAGTTTCAGAGTTTCTTCTGACATCGATTTTGGTCTTCATTACCTGTCTTTTTAATGATCTCTTGCTTTCTTTATGGATGATGCTCTTGATGTCACACCACAATTTGTCTGCTTTTCAGTCATTGGTGTTCAAAACATCAAATCTACTCTTCAAATGATCTCAAAGTTCAGCTGGGATATAATCAAGGTCATATTTTGGCTCTCATGAATGTGTTTTAATTATCTTCAGCTTCTACTCGAACTTACATATGAGCAATTGGTGGTCTTTTCCGCAATCAGCTCCTGGTCTTGTTTTGGCTGAAGATATTAAGTTTCTCTATTGTCTCTTTCCACAAGCATAGCCGATCTGACTCTTGTGTATTCCATATGATGAGTTCCACACATATCCAAACCCAAACCCACTGCTGTGGAGTCAGATATGACTCAAAGCAACCCATCCATGGGTTTCTGATGCAGTATCACTACAGAAGTAGATTGCCCAACCTTCCTTCTGAGGAGTGACTAGTGGGTTTGAACCTCTAGCCTTCTGGTTAGCAGTCAAATGCCTTAGGCATTATGCCAGCAGAGCTCCCTCCACATATATAGTCCCCATTTATGTTGAAAAAATGTATCTGCAATGAATAAGGCATTGGTCTTACAAAATTCTATTATTTGATCTCTGGAGTAATTTCTCTCACCAAGGCCATATTTTCCAACTAGAAGTGATCATTCTTTGTTTTCAACTTTCTTATTCCAAGCACCATTAATAATCAATACTTCTTGATTGCATGTTTGATTAATTTCAGACTGCAGAAGTTGGTGAAAATCTACAATTTCCTTGTCTTTGGCTTTAGTGACTGGTAAATAATTTTGAATAATAATAGTTGTGGTAGTTAAGTTGTGTGTCAACTTGGCTGGGCCTGGTTTTGAATGGTTGTATAGTTGTATGTATCCCCCATGATGAGACTAGTAATCAACTACATTGTTTTATGTACTGGAGAAACTGAAGCTGCCTTAGCGATGTGTATAAGTATATAAGAAGAAACTTTGAGAAGGATTTCTGAGATTTTGGCATGCTTGAACTCTTCATGTAGTCATATCTTCATTTGGCAGCCTGCCATGTTGTCTACCAATTTGGGATTGTTCCTAGACTTCAACCAGGGGCCTGCCATGTGTTCTGCTAATCTTGGGACTGTGCCATTTCACTTGTTGAAATGGAGTTTATCAGCCTCAGCAGCCAGTACCTTCCTTAGTTTAATGATACCTTCAGTTCCAGGGGGCTGGGAGCAAGGCACAGAGCTGAAATCCAAAGTTGAAGGGTTTTCATGCAGCCCTTAGAAATGGCACTTTGAACTCATACTTCTAGCCTCTAAAACTATAACACAATAAATCATTTTTTTTCAAGCCATCCACTTGGGGTATTTTCTGTTAGAGCAGTACTAGGGAACAAAAAAAGTGGTATTAACAGGTCTTCCTTATAGTCATATAGATATTATCCCACCCCTGGCAACATTGTACTTCAGGATAGATCTTGAAACATTCTTTGTAATGATGAATGCCATGCCATTACTCTTCAATTTGTCATTTGTGGCATAGTATATCATATGATTGTCTGATTCAAAATGGCCAAAAGTAGTCCATTTCTACTCACTAATGCCTAGGATGTCAGTCTTTATGCATTCCATTTCATTTCTGACAACTTTCAATTTTCCTACACTCATACTTCATACCTTCTATGGTCCACTTGCTCTGGTAGCATACTGGCTAAGGCACTTGACTGCTAACCAGAAGGCTGGCAGTTCAAACCCACCAGCCACTCCTCGGAAGGAAGATGAGGCAATCTATTTCTGTAGTGATACTGCCTCAGAAACCCAATGAGGGGTCGTTATGAGTCGAGTCCAACTTGACGGAACATAATAACAACAACAACATGGTCCACTTATTTATGGAGGTTTTGCAGATGTTTCTTCCCATTTTGAGTCATGCCCCATCAGCAATGTAGGTCCTGAAAGCTTTACTCCATCAACGTCATTAAAGTCGACTCTACTTTGAGAAGGCATCTCTTCCCCAGGCTTATTTTGAGTGAGTTCTGACCTGAGGCACTCATCTTCCAGTACTGTAACAGACAATGAAATGTTTCAGGGCTATTCCAGTAAAATATCAGACAGTGTTTCACTGCTATTCATAATATTTTCACTGGCCAATTCTTAAAGAGGATGGCGCCTTCCTTTTTCCAAGTCTATCTTAGTGTGGAAGCTCCACTGATTGTCCACCATGGGTGACCCTGCTGGTAATTTGAAATACCAGCCTCACAGCAACACACAAGTCACTGCAGTACAACAAACTGACAGATGAGTGTTGGAGAGCTATCATAGAAAGTATCACTAGTCATTAAAATACATGGATTGTTTTATACATTGAAGATACTTTTCTGTAAAGAAATATTTTGTCTTCATTTTTTTTTTTTTATTCTTTTACTGTGTAATAATCAACTGATCTTGTACTTTTGTGCAGGGCTGTTGTTGTTTGTTGTTATGTGCCATCGAGTGGGACCCGACTCATAGCGACCCCTCCTTGGGTTTCCAAGGCAGTATTACTATGGAAGGAGATTGCCCCATCTTCCTTCCGAGGAGTGGTTGGTGGATTTGAACCACCAATCTTCTGGTTAGCAGTCAAGTGTCTTAGGCACTATGCTACCAGAGTTCCCTCGTGCAGGGTTAGAGTCTGAATAAAATCCCTTTGAGTAAAGAATTATTTTTGTCTGGTCTATCATACTCCCAGTTCCAATTCTAGCTACTATTGTTGTCTAATCAGCTCCGAAGCATGGAAACTCCATATATATCAGAGTAGAATTGGGCTCCACAGAGTTTTAGTATTTTTCAGAAAAGGAAATCCCCAGACCTTTTCTCTGAGATACCTCTGGGTGAACTCCAGCCACAAACTTTCCAGTTAGCAGCCAAGTGTGTCAACCTTTTCCAACACCCAGGACTCCGTATTAAAACTGTATTATTTTGAAATAATTCACTACAATTATTTTAAAAGAAATTGTTACTACTTATAATATTATACACTAAATTAATGGTTTCATGAAAAAAATCTCAATATTTTAATTAATTGTCACTGATACTCTTTTTTTTTAAATATTTTATTGTGTTAAAAAGCAAAACATTGAAAGCAATATGTCACTTTGAAGACTAAGGTTTTCCTAACTCAAGCCATGACGTTTTCATTTGCCTCATATGCATGTGAAAACTGGACAATGAATAAGGAAGACCAATGAAGAACTCATTTATTTGCATTATCATTATGATGTTAGTGAAGAATGGTGAATACACCAGTGACTTCCTAAAGAAAGAACAAATTTGTCTTGGAAAAAGTACAGCCAGAATGATTCTTAGAAGGGAGGATGGTGAAACTTTTGTTTCATATACTTTGGACATGTTATCAGGAAACATTAGTCTCTGGAGAAGGACATAGTGCTAGGTAAAGCCTAGTGTCAATGAAAGAGAGGAATGCCCTCAATAAGATGGATTTACACAGTGAATGCAACAATGGGCTCAAACACAGGAATGATTAATGATTATGACAACGGTACAAGACCAGGTTGTGTTTCATTCTGCTATATATAGGGTCACTATGAGTTGGAAACAGCTCAACGGCACCTAACAGCAACAACAATGTATCATATGAATATCATTGTTGTTGTTGTTGTTATTTGCCCTCCAGTCGGACCCAACTCCTAGCGACCCCTCCTTGGGTTTCCAAGGCAGTAACACTATGTAAGTAGGTTGCCCCATCTTCCTTCCAAGGAGTGGCTGGTGGGTTTGAACTGCCAGCCTTCTGGTTAGCAGTCAAGTGCCTTAGACACTACGCTACCAGAGCTCCTATGAATATCATGTTGCTGTTGTTGTTGTTATGTGCCGTCGAGTCAGCCCTGACTCAGAGTGACCTCTCCTTGGGTTTCTGAGGCAGTATCACTACGGAAGTAGGATTGCCCAACCTTCCTTCCGAGGAGTGGCTGGTGGGTTTGAACCGCCAACCTTCTGGTTAGCAGTCAAGTGCCTTAGCCACTATGCTACCAGAGCTCCCATGAATATCTTTGTCTATCTTAATTTATCAATATTAACAATATTACTTATATAAATAAAATATCATGAAATATATTAATAGTATATCTGATATATTCTAATATATAAATCTATTTAATATTAGTTTATTAGATATATCATTAGTTTGAACAAATGAATGAACCACTGCCATGGAGTCAGATCCAACTCATAATGACCCCTCCTTGGGTTTCCGAAGCTGTATCACTATGGAAGTAGGTTGTTCAACCTTCCTCCAGGAGAGTGGCTGGTCAGTTTGAATCACCAGCCTTCTGGTTAGCAGTCAAATGTCTTAGGCACTATGCCACCAGAGCTCCCATTTTAGAGCATGCTATAATGAGCCACCTAGATCTCTTTTTCAAGATGGAGAAATCTGAGGTTCAATTTGATGCTTTTCATCTGAGTTTATTTCTTGGAATTACTCTCAGTGGATCAAAACCAGCTTGCCCAAGATCACCTAACAGCAGCTTCTGATATAGCTCCCAGTGAAATTCTTCTTTGTTTCCATAGTATTCTCTACTCAAATGCAGGCAGAACTTAGTAACTTCCTTCTAATGGATATAAAGTCACAAAAGTAATGGGAAGTCACTTCCTTGATTATGTTTTAAAACACTGTGAGTTCTGTCTTAGTTAACATTATCTTTCCTGCTGGCACCCTCTTGCTTTCTCAATTGCTCACTGGAATAAAGTGAATTGTGATATAGCCAAATGTTCTATGGAGAGGTCTATGCTGAAGAAATCAATAGTTTCTGAGGAAACGAAGCCTTGGTCCAACAGTTTTCTAGGAATTGAACCTATTCTACTATGATAGTGAGCTAACAAATGGATATTATGAATCAAACCTGGAGGCTGCTGCAGTTTTGAGATAGCCCAGCCAGAAGACACACTTAATAGAGACATGATTATCCAGAAAAATCTGTAGATGATCTTTTTGTGTTTTGAAGTGAATCTACATGACATACAATGTTTATCTAACTCATACTTCTGCTGAATATTGAAACTGTCAGCAGCAGAATGTACCATTAAGCTCTTGATTTAGTACCTTCTCTTGAGAGACCCATTAAGTCTTGGTGGCAAATAGGTCACTTCAAATCCCTTCTACCTTTAAAGATACGATTCACCTTAACTAGAATTCACATGGGAGCTCTGGTAGCATAGTACCTAAGGCACTTGACTGCTAACCAGAAGGATGGCGGTTCAAACACACCAGACACTCCTCAGAAGGAAGGTTGGGCATTCTACTTCCATAGTGATTCTGCCTCAGAAACCCAAGGAGGGGTCGCTATGAGTCGAGTCTGACTCCACAGCACATAACAACAACAACAGAATTCACACACATTCTAAGTGTGATTTGTCTTTCCTGCCCATAAGACTTCATCCAGTATTTTTAGCCAAATTTTTATTAAAACTTTTATCCACTGATATAGGGGCCTCATATCATTCTTCAGTACGTAATATGATAGTTAATGTTACATGTCAGCTTAGCTAAGTTATGATCCTCAGCAGCTTAGTAGACACTATGTAATTACAAGGAGCTTGATGACACTGAGGTTAAAGTATTGGGCTGCTAACCAAAATTTTGGAGGTACAAACCTACCAGCTACTCCATGGGAGAAGAGGAAGTTTGCTACTTTGATGATTTACTGCCTTGGAAACTGTATGGGGCAGTTCTACTCTGTTCTCATATCTATGGCATAAATACTCTGTCCTATAGGGTCACTATGAGTCTAAATAGATTCTCTGGTAGTAGGTTTGGTTTTGTTTTTTGTGTAATTATTTTCCATTTTGTGATCTGATGTGAACAACTAATCAGTTGGAAGGCCAGTTTCCTTGAAGGTGTGCCTGAATGCAGTATATAAAT
>NW_006921888.1:4196878-4209157 GCF_000298275.1 Orycteropus afer afer
CTATAAATTTTGAATTTGTCAGCCCCTAAAGCCTCATGAAGGAAGGTTGAGCTCGGCAACCCAAGGAGGGGTTGCTATGAGTTGGGCTGACTTGACGGCACAACTCTTAAAACAACAACAACCAAACCTCATGAGCCAGCAAAGGTCTTCAACCTGTCCTCTGACTCACAGATGTGAGAGATGCCAGCCCCCACAATAGCATGAACCATTTTCTCACACTGCATGAGCCATTTCTTTGAAGTAAATTTCTCTCTGTATGTACCTATATATTTTTCACTGGCTTTGCTTCTCTACAGAGCTCAGATTAAGAAACATAATATCATTCATAACAAAAAAAGACCAAGGAACCCACTTTACATCAGTTAAGGTATCACAGTAGACATGTGACTGATTTACTGGTTCTAGTCCCGTTCAGCACCACTCAGAATATCAGCATGATTAAGCAAGAAAGTGTTTTTTTGAAAGTACAGCAGAGACACTGTTATGGATTAAATTTTTTTCTTCTCCAAAAATTTATGTTAAAGTCCTAACCCCTGATATTATTTGGAAATAGGAGTTTTCATTTGTTTTGTTGAAGAGGTTATCCTGGAATAGGGTGGGTCCTAAACCTAATCATGCTTGAATTATAAAAAAATCAGTAAAGAGATAGAGACACACACATGGGGGACGTGCCATGTGGAGATAGACACGCATGACAAATACGTTTAGAAGCTCAGAAAAGCCAATGATTCCAGGCATCTAAAAGAAGCTGATATAGACAAGGAAGACCTTCCTCCTAGAGCCACAACCTGAATTCAGACTTCTAGTCTCTTAAATGGTGAGAAAATAAATTTCTGTTCTTTACAGTCACCCACGTGTAGTATTTGTTGTGATGGCAGCACTAGGTCACTAAGACAGGTGTCCTCTTGGAGATGATGGCTTGTGAAGATGGAATGCTGTCCTGCAGACACAGAAAATATCCTAAATGAATGACCACAATGTCATACTATTTCCCAATGAAATAGGATGCAAAGAGTAGGCTTAGGGATATTATCTCTTATCATCATTCCCATTGACCCCTTTTAGGGAGATTTGTGCTTTATATGTCCACAAAACTGATCTATAAGATGTAGAGACTTAAGTTCTCAGATAAGGAATGACTCTAGCGGGAACAAAGAGAATGTTCCAATAAACTTTAACTTTCCATTTAATCACTTCAAGCAAGGAAAAAATCCCCTTCCTGGAGGATATGCTTTTGTTATACAACAGGGGCAGGAAAAATTACTTTGACATCCAGTTGACACACTTGCTTATCTCTGATAATTCCCTCGCTTCACTTTCTTGGTAAATGGGCGATCATGGATGGATAAGGGCTTAGTAACCAAGGATTCAGAGTGCTCAGAGAGACAGTTCTGGAGCATCTCTTCAGGGAAATCATTTAAAGTAGCATAAATTTTAGTTAGGAGTAAAGAGATTTTAGATTCTAGGAGACAGAAAAAGAATATCAATTTTAGCTTTGAGTCCAGATCCAGAGGCAGGGGCTCTAGTTGATTTTACTAACTGTCCTTTTGGAGGTTTATTCAGACAATGAGCCAAACATCTGGAGATGTTCCCAGAACTTTTGGATGGAGAAAATGATTCTATAACTCAAAGAAGGTGGACTGAATTTTATGTGTTTGTGCACCACCCAGAACCTCCCATCAGGTCTGAGCTACTCATTTCCTCAGGTATTGTGAATTCTGAAAGGAGCTCTGGTGGCACAGTGCCTAAGACACCTGACTGCTAACCAGAAGGCTGGCGGTTCAAACCCACCAGCCACTCCTCAGAAGGAAGGTTGGGCAATCTACTTCCGTAGTGATACCGCCTCGGACACCCAAGGAGGGGTCACTATGAGTCAGGTCCGACTCGACGGCACATAACAACAACAACAATATTTCTCAGCTGAGTCTGTGTCCAATTACCTTCAACAGAAGTGAGCTGCCTCACTCAAAATTACATTCCCATTTCAGAAGATGCCTACATTCAAAGACTTGTCCATGTAGCTTTTAAAGGGCTAGTACACTTCTTCAAGAAAAGATTACTTGTAAGGCTTTTATCAGCTCTACTACTCCCATCTAACAGTTGAAGCCCCTGCTGCAATGCATCACACAATTACAGACTCCCTTTGCTCATGTATGCTCATCCTAAGGGTACTGCCCAATGAACTCTGCGTGTAAACCTCCAAATCTGAGGCATGCGCTACAGAGCCATACCTATGAGGAGCAAGCCAAGTATGTGAAAGCCATGAGGTCGCTTGTCAGAATATCAAACAGTATTTATTAGCCAACTTTGATGTGTGTTCTCTATTTCACTTACTCTTAATGATGACCTATATCAGAGACTTCTGTTTTGAAGCACTTACGGTTTTTTGAATTAGCTATTTGTATAAGTACGGCCACAGAATCTACAATTCCCTTGAGAAAATTACCTGTCCTTTTATAGCAGCAGCCCACAGAATTGAAGTCTAAAACTGACAAACTAATTTTTCAAAGGAATTTGCAGAAACTTCAGCCAAAAGTAAGACAGGGGGAGAGGGAATATGGTTCACACAAGAGAGAAATAGATTTTCTGCTATGACTGCTTACAAGAACTTGAGATGATAAATGAGCTGATAACATCAGTCTCTTATTTTCAGTGAAAACATCTTTATGTCTCACTTATCTGGTTATCAAAATATACAGGATATCTGAATAGTACTCAGGAACTCACTTGTGAGAATATTAAGAGCATTTCTTCTATCCTACCTATATACTACAAACAAAAAAAATACACAGTGTAATACAGATTCTCATAGACACACTTTTAGTGTTTGATTATAGAAATTGTTTTATTGCTCATTCTTGACACAGTATAGCCATTGTTCTTATATGATTAATGAGTTTTCATTTACTTCATGTTAATTGCTTTTCATATATATTTGTTTGTAATAATGAGATTCATAATATTGTTTTCATGTCTATGGAATAAACCTACACATCTGACCAAAGAAGATAAGAGTTTTTATAGTTGGGTCCTGGCATTTCATTTAAAATTTATCACTTAGTGACCTAAGCTATGTCCTGATCACTCCATACAGTCCATAGTGTTGTGGTTGCATGCTTTTGTTCACTTGGACTGTCCCCTTGAAACTTTGCTTCAGTGACCCTTAAATTCAGGTTATGGCTTCTCTATAAAATCTTACAGAATCATCTAGGAAAAAGAAAATATGCCCCTTATGCGTTAATCATCATTAAATAGCACTCAGCTAAAATACAAACATATTTGTATCTTTTACTAACTTGTAAATTCCTTGAGAAGAAATACTAAATTGGAATCATATATGTTGAATTTTGGGGGAGTCTAACATACAGGAGCTCTGGTGGTGTGGTGCCTGAGGCATTTGACTGCAAACCAGAGGCTGGTGGTTCAAACCCACTAGCTTCTGCTCTGTGAAATGAAGATGGGGCAATCTAATTCCATAAAGATTTACTACCTTGGAAACACAAAGGGGTCACTATGAGTCATAGTCATATGGAAGTGAGTTTGGTTTTTTTTGATTTAACATACACACAGAAAAATTTACAAACAATAACTATGCACCTCAGTGAATTATGGCAGTGAACACATTCCTGTAATCAAAGTCCAAATTAAAAAGTCTCAGCATCCTAGAGGCAGCCACATACTTCTCCCCTTAAAAAAAAAAAAAAAAAAAAGTATCTCTCCTACATTTCCAAATAAATAAATAAATCATGATCCTAATTTTCAATTCCTGAGGTTAGTGTAGCCTAATTTTTTATTATTTTTAAATGTAGACATATGGAATAAAACAGTGTGCATTGTTCTTTGTGTAGCATTTTTGGTAAACAGTATTTATTTCTTTTTATTGAACTGCCAAGCTTCTGGTTAGCAGTCAAATGCAGTAGGCACTAAGCCACTAGACCGCCTCTCTATTGCTGAATACTTTTGAAAATATGCATATATCAACATTTGTTTATCCATTTTATGGGGCTTAAACAATTAAGGATGTTCAAATATTGGATATTTGGTGCACATGAGCATGCAATTTTGTTGTATATGTTCCAAGAAAAGGAATTACTGGGTGATAGTGTATGCCTATTCTCAACTTTAATAGATAATTCTAGACAATTTTCTGAAGTCATTTTGTCAAATTATGCACACTCACAAGTAGGATATGAGAATATTTGTTACTGAACATCTGGGATTAGTTTTCCCACACTTTCCCTTCATGATCACCTACTTCCTCTTTCTTCTTTCCCTCCTTCTCCTTCTTGTTTACTTCTCATTCTTTCTCCTCATGTATTTACTTATATATGTCAACCTGGTGGCTTTCTCTACATAATGCTAAGTTATTAAGCATTACATTGATATTTCTCATGGTTATTAATGAGGATAAGTACCTTTTTATATGTTTACTAGCCATTGTTTTGTGTCTATTTCTGGATGTTCTATAACATCTCCTTGTTTAATTTGTTTATCCTTTGTCAATACATTGTTTTAATTCCTACAACATGTAATACATATTAACATATGGCAAAATTGTTCTTCTTTAATGATATCTTTAGTATTCATAAATTGTCCTTTGCTTTATTACACATATTTTGGTATTAATTTTTCAATTAGTTATCTTCTGAGATTTTTAATAGCAGTATATTTTTGTGGTTTCTTAATACATAATGATGTTGCACTTCCACATGGCTAATGATTTAAGTATCTTTGCAAGTAGTTATTTGACATTTACATATTGTCTTTGATTAAATATATATTCCAATCTTTATCTTGTTAAGTAATGTGATCATTTCTCCTTTTATTTTTGAGTTGTAAGAATTTGTATACATTGCATACAGTTCCTTTATAAGATATGTGATTTGAAATAACTTCTCCCAGTATGTGGCTTGTTTTTCCTTTTGTACTGATGTCTTTTAACACACACACAAAAATGTTTATTTTTTTATGTAAATTAATTTAGTGATTTTTCTTTAAAGGCTTGTGATTTTTGTTTCCTAAGAAATCTTTCTCAATTCCAAGGTCAAAAAATTTTCTAAAATAAATTATGGTTTTAGTTTTCCAATTAAGTATGGTCCATTTTAATTTAAAATTTGTATGTGAGATAAAGAAAACCCTGAATTCATCATTTAGCATGAGAATAAACAATTGTCTCAAGACTGTTGAAAAGACAATCATCTGTCCATAGAATTTCCTTGATATTTATGTCAAACATGAATTTGCAATGAATTTAAGGATACATAGCCATGTCATTTTTTTTTGGGGGGGGGCTTTCAAAACTTCATTGTCTAATTCTAAAGAAAGACAGTAGGACTCCATATGTTCTTGCTGTTATTATTAGGTGCCATTAAGTTGATTCCAACACATTGTGACCCACTGTGTGCAGAATAGAATTGCTCCATAGGGTTTTCCAAGTTGCAAGTTTTTAAAGGACATCATCGAGTCTGTCTTCCAAAGCATTTCTGCATAGTTCAAACCACTAAGCTTTTTGCTACTAGTAGAATACTTGACTGTTTGTGCCACCCAGGGACTGCCACACCAGGTGTACTACTCAGGAATATTTTACTTCTATTATTCACCTCAGGATCTCTGGTGGAATAGTGGGTAAGGCATTTGGCTGGTAACCAGAAAGTCAGTGGTTCAAACCCACCAGCTGCTCTGTGGGAAGAAGATAAGGAAATCAATTTCCACAAAGTTTTACAGCCTTGGAAACATAATGAGTGTTGCTATGAGTTGGAATCGACTCAATGGCAGTGGGTTTGGTTTTCGAGCTTTATTACCAAACCTCAGTAGAGGACATTTATGGTAGTTAAGGTTATATGTCAACTTGTCTGGGTCTAATTTTGAGTGACTGATTAGCTAGATGTAGTGATTATCCATGATGAGACCAGTAATCAACTCCATGGTAGAATCTACTGTGCGATTGACTGAGTAGCTGATTTAGGGATGTGGTCTGCTTCCAGTATACAAGAAGATGCTTTGAGAAAGATCTCAAGCTTTTTGACACATCTGGATCCTACATTTGGCCAAGTCTTCATCTCAGTGGCCTGCCATGTTGTTTGCCAATCTTGTGATTATTTCTGGACTTGAACTAGTGGCCTGCTATGTCCCTTGATGATAATTTTGGGATTGTGCTATTTTAATTGTTGACCTCGGGTTTATCAGGTCAGTTGCTAGCAACTGTCTGAGTTAAGAGAAGTCTCCAGTTTCAGTAGGCCTGCAGCAAAAGGCAAAACTAAAGCCTAAGGTCGAGGGGCCTTCAGTTGGCCCCTAGAGCCAGCACTTTGAACTTAAACTTCTAACCTCCTAAACTGTAAGAGAATAAGTTCCAATTTGTTTAAGCCATACACTTGTGGTATTTTCTGTTACAGCAGCACTAGACAACTGAAAGAGTATTCTTTTTACCAAAGTCACGGGCCCAATAGACCATACTTTTGTTCTGGTCCTTTTGTACAGAAGTTGTCATTTAAATGATGCTTCTCTTCTACCCTTTTGAAGAAGTCTTTCAATGTGCATAATAATTAATTTTGGAGAAGAAAGATTTCTCCAAAAGGGTAAAAAGAGAACCTACAGATTGGGAATAAACGTTGGGCTATGACATATATGACGAGGGACTTATCTTCAAAATTTATCAAAAATGTCAACACCTCAACACCAAAAAGACAAATAATCCAATTCAAAACTGGGCAAGGGACATGAACAGACTCTTCACTAAAGAAGATATACTGCAGCCAACAAACACATGAGGAGATGCTCATGATCAATAGCCATTATAGAGATGCAAATCAAAATAGTAATGAGATATCATCTCACTCCAACAATAACAGCAAAGTTCAACAAGACAGAAAATAACAAATGTTGGTGAGGCTGTGGGGAGATTGGACATCTCATACACTGCTGGTGGGACTGAAAAATGGTACAACCATTATGGAAAATGGTATGGCGTTTCTTTAAAAAACTGAAAACAGAAGTACCAGTTGATCCATCAATTCCATCACTAGGAACAGATCCTAAAGAGCTGAGGGACAGGACACCAACAGACATATGAACACCCTTGTTCATTGCAGCACAATTCACTATAGTAAAGAGATGGAAACAACCTAAATGCCCATCAACAGATGAATGGATAACCAAACTATGGTAAGTTCACACAATGGAATATTATGCAATATTAAAGAATAATGAAGAATACAAAAATCATCTCACAATGTGGATGAATTTGGAGGACAATATGCTGAGTGAAATAAGTCCATCACAGAAGGACAAATATTGTATGAACCATTATTGTAAAACATCAGGGAAAGGCTTACTCAGGGAAGGAAACTCACTTTGTTGGTTACCAAGGATGGGAAAGAAGGACAGGGAAAATTTAGGTCTAGTTGGTGGTCACATGTTGATTTGGGTGAGGAGACAGATGATATGGAAAGAGTTTGTGACCAACATGATGACAATGGAGAAAGGAAGGACAGTGAAATGTGCACAAAAGATATAGACAACAGAGGCCAATACAATTACGTACACAATACTGCATTACCACTAACACCAAATATCAGGCTATGGATAAATGCACAGACAGGTGAAAAGATCAGGTAAGGGTCAGTGAACAGGAATATACCTAGACCAAGGATAGTTTGGTTGAAGATAATCTTACATATGTACTTGTGCTACAAAATTATCTACATACATTACAGAAGTAAAAGAGGACAGTTGGAGTAACTTCTCAGAAACAACCAAACATCTTGAGAGAGAATCACCAGGCCTCTTGGCTTAGGATCATAGTCTCAGGGGATATCATGCTCAATTGGCACAACATAGTACATAAAAATATTGTTCTACAACCTACTTTGGTGAGCAGTGAGTGACTGGGGTCTTAAAAGCTTTCAAGCAGCCATCTAAGATGCAGCTATTATCCTCCCTCATCTGAATCGAAGAGTGAAGAAAATCAAAGGCATCTGGAAATAATTAGTCCAAGAATAAGATGGATCATGAGGACCTCAGCTTTCATGACCCTGAGACCAGAAGAATTAGATGGTGTCCAGCTACCAATGCTAACCATTTGGAAAGGGCTCAAAACTGGAGATCTTGGGTAGAGTGGGAGGAAAAATGTGGAACAAAATTGAAAAGCACAACAATGACCAGAATTTCTGGTGAGATAGGGACTGGTGGAATCCCTGAGACTATTACCCTGGGTTATCCTTCGGAACTAGAAATTCTCTCAGCCCAATAATAGAAAGGCCTACATGCAGAATACCTACCCTACGGTGATGCACCCACCTACCCTAGGGAGATGCACCCCTTAGATCAGTCAGACATGAGACACCAGAGGGGCAGCATTCACATTGAGGGAAAGCTAGACAGAAAGGAATGCATAGTTAAGAAGGGCACAAGGAGAGGGTAGTCACAGGAAGGGGAAGGATGAGAGTTTTTTATGGTTGGGAATGGCAATCAGGGCCTTGAATTTGAATGTGTATTAAATGTTGAATATAAAACAAATTAGCTTTGTAAATTTGCAACCAAAGCACAAAATTAAAAAGAAAAAAAAAAAATAGACACTTCTCATATTACTCACTTTTTAATTAAGGAATGGTTGTGATTAAATTATTTATGTTTTCTAGTAATTTTATTTGGAATTGATTGTCTAGAACATAGAATGTGTTTAGAGTATGTAGAGCCCAAAAGAAGAAAAGTAAAATATTTTCAGTGAAGTATTAATATTGTCATATTTCAAAACATTCAGAAGATAATTGTAGGTGAATATCTGTCTATCTGCATTGCACATGCAGATATAATGTGCCTTAAATTTCTGGACAGCCATAGACTCCTAGGAAAGAGAAACATACACCCACTGGCATCAACCATTCTGTGGGCAGTGCATTCATCCGTGATTGGGAGGGACAAGACGCTTACACAGAGTTGGTAAAGTGAAATCTATTATTATTATCCATATAAAACAAATAATAAAAATAACAATGGATTCTCAAAAGGAGAATTGCTTATCCTTCCCCACAATACCAATGTCCATTCTATGTCACTAGGTAAGTGTACTGTGTTTTAGGTCAGATAATGCTTTCATATCACCTGCTACCTCTGGCTTCCACTATGCTGCCTGAGTTGGGGGAAGGGCTCATGCAGGCCTCCCAAGGCTTCTCCTTTGCCACTAGGCCTCAATGGCCTCTGCTACTGTCTCCTGTCATGCAACCCAGGCCCCCACTGCCACGGGAGAGGCATGCAATCTCTGCATGGGGCACACCCAGGCTTTTCTTGCCCTGCACTAGCAAGTGTTACAACACTTTTAGCTCTACTGGCAAGCCTCCTTCCCAAAGATGCTCCCTCCCACTCTGTGGGCCAGCAAGCTCAATACAGCTGTCTTGTTCCAACCACTGCTGTCTTCCACCATTTCACACTAAACCATTTTCTGTGTTGATTCTTTTTTCTGCTAGGTGGTTCTCAGTGCAGGGACCCTGAGTCCTTGGTCCAAATGCCATACCCCACTCCAATTTTTTTCTTGTGGTAGTGAGTTCCCCTTGCACCTCAGTTAGGTTGGCGTTTATGTTAGGCTCAAACTAAATCAAACTCACTTGATTCTGACTCATAGTGACCCCACTGGGTTTCTAAGGCTGTAAATCTTTAAGGAAGCAGACCACTTCCTCTTTCTTTTGTGGAGGGGTTGGTGAGTTTGAACCACTGACTTTTTGGTTGGCAGCCAAATGCCTTAAACACCACCACCAGAGTTACAAGTCTCCTCTGTGTGAATTTCAAAGTGTGGTTCTCCCACCAGGATCAAGAACTGACCAGTCGCCTCACCGAGCATAACTGACTCAATTTGCAATCCCCTTGATACACCATAAGTCACTTCATGTTTGTATTCTTCAATAATCATTAGTAAAGTTTCATTTGGGGTAGTTCTATTATTTATTTAAATTTGGTAATAGTTTTAGTTCTTTGTAATGCTGTAATTTATAACTAGCAGTCATCAGCAAATAGATAATGATGAAAAACATCTTGTCCATGATAAAAATTATGAAATGTAAATGTCTTGATTTAGCACAAAATTCTAAGGTATATTTAAATTATATTTTGTTAAAATTAAGTAACAATGATATATAATAGCTAGGAATTTAGTGCAAGGCAAAGTTACACAAAACCCCAAACTTAACCACAGAGTTCTGCTCTTAAATGTCTTAATTTTTATGTACTACAAGCCTAGGTACATAATAATATTTCATATAAAATAATTATCAAGATAAATAATAATTGGGAAGGTTTTATGGTCCCCTATAATTTTATATATCCAAGGGCAATAAATTAAAAATAAATTTGTATATGTCATCTTCCAAACAGTTTTTAAATTGACATTCCTATATTCATGATTATACACTAAGTACTTTTACGAATACAATTCAAAAATGAGAAACTATTGCTTTAACATCACAACCGTTCTTTCCTAAAATATTCTTTATTCTTAGGACTCAGTGTCTATATTTTAATGTAAATAGTCCTTAGTCTCTATCGATCAAAAACTATCGTGTACATTGATAAAAAACTCACTTTTCACAAGCTATACTTTTAGCTAGAAACTGAGTAAATTGTTAAATAAAGACTGATATAATTGATTTCATCGTTGTTTTTTCTTTCCTTTTAAGGTCATCAACTTAACTTGTGTCAGTCCAAATGCATTTTAATCACTATGTGAAAGACAATTACTTGACACTCCCACTCCAAAACTGTTCTTGGTTTCCTTCTCTTTTGTTTCTTTTAATAGCATTAGATTTTTTTTTCCTCCTAGATTCTCTTGGGTAAAAATTTGTAGTTAATATGCAGAGCATCTACCTTTGTAATCAGTACTTCTGAAAGGTTGTTACCAATGTTCTCTAAGGACCCTACAAGTCCTGAATCAGGAGGAAATGCAATCCAATCCAATTATTCTTTGCCCTCAGCCTGGCATCAATGACAAAATTATACATCTACCTCAATGAGTATCAGCACAACCATTGATATTTCTCTAATCTGTTATTCTAAAGCTATTACAATGACACACACACAAACACATACTTACATGCATATGTTTCCTACAAACATATACATATTGGTATATTACACCTAAACCCTTTCTACATACTAAGTTCTACTAACTTCTAAACTATATATGTTACTCAAGGAGATACTATATTTCCTGGATCAGCCCTTTTGGGGCTGTCTATTCATAGATTTTTTTCCTCTAAAGAATTACAATCCTGATAGTTCTGTAATAAGTGAAAGATGCTTCATATTATTTAAAATACTAGCCCAGGGAAGTACAACCTGTTCAAAATCCTCTGTGTCCTAAGTAAGTCCTTAATTAGCTTCTTTTTAAAAGAACATTAAAACTAGAGAGGAAGGGTAAGAATACATAGAAAGGGAAAATTTCTAAACTCTTATCAAGTAAGAATTTAGAGTAAACTTTTTTTTATAGTAAAATTTGATGAGTGTTATAAAGCATGGCTTGTGTATTTCATACAGATGCTATTTTCATAAGATGCTATTTAGACTTTAAAGACTGAAAAAAAAAAAAAAATTAACAATGCAGAAGTTGTGACTAATACATTTGAGAGCCAAAGCATAGGGGCATAAGATTAAGTAGGCTATATCTGAAAGAAAAATACTATTAAAAAAAATTCTATGCATGAATAAATTTGTAACATTTTTACTCTCTCTCTCAAAAAAAAACTATATATATATATATATATATGCATATGTATATATATATGTATATTTGTTGTTTCATATATATACACTTCTTTGTAGTATTCTGTGCTACTGTTTAGTAGTTATAGGTAAAAGATTTTATAAATTTATACAAGCTGATGATGAAACTATATTTCATGTTTCACAATAAATAAGCAAATAAATAAGCAGTATGATAAATCCTAAATACTTTATACAAAGGAAAAATACACTTTACGGGCCAAAAGACAGATTATTAGTTATGAAAGGCCAAAAGGCTAACTCAGTTCATAACAGAAGCAGTGCAAATAACCAGTCACTATACCATAATTAAAGAAAATAAAGCATATCATCGGGCCATGAAGGAAAAAGTAGTTGAAAACCAATCATACTTGACATTAACGGTTTATGTGATTTTAAAGAGTATAAATCTTGCAAAATGAAAATAAAAGCTGTAGTTTTAAGTTAGTAAATATCTGGGTGTGAAGTTAATTTTTTTGGGGGGTTGAACATTCAACTTCTTTTAATGAAATAAAAATGTAATTTAATTCATTA
>NW_006921888.1:4212668-4214239 GCF_000298275.1 Orycteropus afer afer
TTGCTTCCTGCATCCTTCAATATTTTGCCCATAGAATCCTTCAATATTGTAGCTTGAGGCTTGAATTTTCTCTTCAGTTCTCACAGCTTAAAAAATGCTGAGTGGGTCATTCCTTTTTGGTTTTCTAACTCCAGGTCTTCACACATGTTATTATAATACCTTACTTAAATTAATACTTTATTATAAGTATATGATAGCTAATCAATAAATGTTTCCTAAATAAACTCATGAAGTATTTGTGCAATAAATTCTTTTTGGTAGCCTGACTGTGTTTTATTTTTTTATGACTATCTTATTTCTTCTATATATCCTTGTTGTTGTTGTTGTTATGTGCTGTTGAGTCATCTCAGACTCATAGACACTCTTACTTGGGTTTTCGAGGGGGTATTTCTACAGAAGTTTTCTACAATTTCTACAATTTTCCTTCCAAGGGGTGGCTGATGGGTTTGAACCACCAACCTTCTGGTTAGCAGTCAAGTGCCTTAGGCAGTATGTATCTTTACTAGCTTATAAACTTGACTCTCTGTTTTCTTCCTTGCTTCTTTCTGCTCTTCTTTTGTTCCTTTTTGTTTCCTTCATTATTTTCTTTTTTCCATTCTTTTATTTATTTATTTTTGTTCTTTTCATACCCTATGCTTTCTATACTAAATAACTAATTTACTCTCAGAGTTTCAGTGACTACACCATCAAATCTATACCCACATTTCTAATTTTTCTCCTACTAGGCTTATACTCTTTACTAAATTTCAGTATGGAAACTGTTTATGACAAATACTGTACATATTTTATCCACAATTACTAGTTTTGAAGGAAAATTTAAGCATTTTAAAAGTTATTTTGGAATTAAATCCCATATTAAAACTCAAACTCCACATTCATGCTGAGTTATGCTACTTTTTAAGAAGTTTGCATTGGTAAAGTAATAAATGGAAAGGGTTTACCAGTTCAACTAAAACATGAAAAAAAAAAACATAATAACAATGTGATATTCTTCTGAGAATAAATGAGTTTTATCAAAAACATATATTTAGAAGTTTTATATACATAAATTAGCTTTTAATATCACTACCGATTTAATTATTTAATTTTATATTTTGATTTTTTGCAAATATTTAGAATGATGCAAGAATTATTTTGATAATATATTCCTATTGAAATGTACTCTTTCAATGCATAATTTAAGATTTTTAATAAATAAATGAAGGAGTTGTACTAAATGAAATAATAAATAAATAATAAAAAACATTCTTGCTTAATAGCATGGACCATGTTGCTCTAAATCTGAGATCTTCTCTGATTAAAAATTGTTAATTCTTATCAATCATTAGAAACACAGTTTTGAATAATTGAGTATTACAATGTCAAGAGTTTGTACAAAACATATTAAAAGTCTTCAAATCTTGCAACTAATTAACTTTTTTATTTTAATATATTATGCTAAAAGAAAAGCAATCTGCCTTATTTACTCAACAGATGGATAACATAATTACCAAGCATGCTATTTTTGTTTATATTTAATATATAATCTTAGGAAAATGTACTACAAGTACACCATTTATATTCCTATTTTT
>NW_006921888.1:4214639-4217513 GCF_000298275.1 Orycteropus afer afer
GACTGATAGCTTAACTAATATATGCAGGCATTCTTATATTTAAAGATTATCTCTCAAGGTTTCACTGGTGATGATTTAAAGAGGTTTCCACTATTACCCTATTCATCGTTTTTGTTCTAAACCAAATATTGATATAAATTAAAATTACATTACGCACAGTGTTTTGTTCCCCATCTGCAATTAATCTATAGGTCTTTTTTTTTTTTTTTCAAATAGTAGCAATGCCTTATTCATCATTGAATCTCCACAGTGTCTCTCAAAATTTCTTACATGATTAGAATGTTGTTGTTAGTTGTGTTGGAGACAGCTCCAACTCATGGAGACCATATGTGTGGAGAGTAGAACTGCTCCACAGCATTGTCAAGGCTGTGACTTTTTTGGAATCAGATCTACACACCTGTCTTCAGAGGCTTCTCTGGGTGGTTTGAACTGCCAACTTCTCTACTGCCAACTTCTCCACCAGTAATTGAGCCACTCTTCAGAAGGAAGTGTGGGCAATCTACTTCCATAGTGATACAGCCTCGGAAACTCAAGGATGGGGTCGCTATGAGTCGGGTCCAACTCAATGACACATAACAACAACAACATCGAGAATTTAAGCATTTTTGCTTCCAGGAATCTTTGATTCCTCCCTTCACTTTCTTACATCACCATTCCTATTACTATGTCTTTAAGTCAGTTTCCCTTAATTATTGCGATACTCTTAACTCATTTTCTTGCTTCTAACATCCCCTGTTAGATACTCTCTACATATTGTAGCCAGAGTAATTTTTCTAACCTGTGCATCTGATTATCTTCTTTCCCCCACCTGAACTCCTTTTGGATTCCCATTGTGTTCCAGATCAAACACAGATGGCTCAGCACAATAAAAGGAGTGTTCAAGATTTTGAAGTTTTTCTTTTTTTATACTCTAGCTACATAGATTTTTTTCAGTGCCTAGAGTTATCTTAATCTTTTGTGTATGCTTTGTTCTAGATATCTTCTAACTTCTTATTTTTTTTTAATTTATTTTATTTTATTTTTTAAGATTCAACTCAGGTATCATTTTCTTTGGCAAGCTCATTACCTTTCTTCCATTTTCTTTTTCTCCCAACTCACACTTTTTTGATTAAATGTCCTCCCCATATGCTACCACAGAACTTCTGCTAACTATTGCCCCTCTGTATTGCAATGCATTGACCTCTACTATTAGTCTTTGTGGCCCTTGATAACATGAAGCTGTGTATTATTCATTTTTATATGTATTATTGAATGAATAGAGTAAATATTAGCAGCAACTATTAATTTTAATTTTTCTCTTTGTGAACAAAATTTGTGAAATTTAATGTGTTTTGGGACTGTCCAATAGATGAAGCAATAGATTGCTGACAATAAAGGTTTTTATGTAATTTTCAGATCTTAGAAATAATAATATACTAGACAAAGCATTTTGATAGGTTATTCTACAAAAAAAGACCAAATTCCATGCCAGGGAGTCAAATCTCACTCATAGCATCTTCCATTGGGTTTCCCAGGCCATAAATTTTTACAGAAACACACTACCTCATCTTTCTTCTATGGAGCAGCTGTTGGGTTTAAACACAGACATTTTGGTTAACAGCCACATGCCTTAACCATTATAAATCCTGGTGTATATGTGTATACATTACCAGAGCTCATTAAGTTATTCTACAGTCATTGTTATTATTATTATAAATGTTAGCAAAGCAATCATTGTGGAAAACCATTCTTTTTTTCTGCCAAAATCCCTTCCTCTAGTAACTCCCTCTGAATTTTTCATTGAGAATTGCTCCTCCATCACTCTTATCCCAGATCCAGGAAAATATACAATTTATGTCAAGTTAATCTGAATATTGAATCCTCTGGCTATAAAGATTGGAATGAACATGCTGAACCAAATTCTATACATCATATACATTTATTAAGGAAAGAACAACAGGAGCTTTCTCATAGTCTATAAACTGTATAATAGAGAAATTTCCCTATAAATGTATTTGTCAAAGTTGAGCAAAACTGCCTAGAGAACAAAGCTTCTATGGAAGAAGGTAAAACGGAGATGGTTGGAGGTGAGAGCGATAAAGGACGAGAAGAAAGAAAAAAAAAAAGTATTTTGTTCAAAGCATTAAATCTTTGCATTCAGATAGAATCAATCAGTTGCTCTCCCATTTCTTGCTTTCGTGAACTAGTAAATTCTATTTTGGTTTTAAGACAGTTATAACTAAGCAATGTCCACTTTCAACTGATAATAATAAAAATATTAAAATACTAACAGAAACTCTGTATTAAATACCAAATACCATATTAAATAGAAGATATTGATTAAAATCTATTTCTAATAACAAATTAAATATTTGAGGTACCAAGTTATTAAAAACCTTAATGAATTAAAATCCATAACCTTATAAGTAGTCTGTTTTTGTAATTTAGGCACATTCTTTCTTATAATCCTTTTAAATTCTTCTAATAACAGAATTAAAAAAAAAACAAACATTTTGTGCTCTGTAAAATTTCACCTAAATCACAACAAATTTTTTTTTTTAAATAAAAATAATTATCACAGAAAAAATATTTTGATAGACTTAATCATGTTTAGTCTACTAACATCAAATAAAAAAGTATAATTTCCTATGGTAAGCACAAAAGTAAGTATGCTTAGTTACCATGGTATTTCATAGTATTTAACTAACTTATCAAAACATATCCAAATAGAAAATTTTATGAACAATTTACTGTTCTTTTACATAAAGCCCTTTGCAATAAAATGAAAGTTTCCCTTTCATATCATATTCTATTTTTCTAACAAGAATTGAAATTTTCCAAATTAACAAAGAAAATACAGAATGTAAGACAGAAGCACTAAAAAAAAAAAAAAAA
>NW_006921888.1:4218693-4234194 GCF_000298275.1 Orycteropus afer afer
TACAACAACAACATGTCAGGTTACTCTGTGAGGACTAGTATAAGAAGGACTAAATCAGAGTGAGGTACAAAGTGCTGTAAAACTATAGAGGAAGGTATGTTTAACTCTGCCATACAGTCTAACTATCTGAGATTTGACCCTAGTAATAGTGAATGGTATCATATTATAAACACTGAAGCTTGAACTTTCACATATTGGTATTTAAACTTGATAAACTGATAAAAGAGCAATATAATTATCATTTAGAGCATGGAAACTTGCTTATAAATGTTAAATAATTGCCTAAAATCACACAAATGATAACTGAGCAAAGTAAGAACCTGATCCAGGAATAATTTCTCCCCCACAAGTATAAGGAAATTTCACTAAAATGTTATTGAAAAATGAGTTATCTAGATACAGAAAAAAGAAGAATTATAATTTGGGTACAGAATAAAATCAACGCATGTTTGGAGATAACATATTTGGAGAGGATGATAGTTATGTTTAGGTAGAAGCTCTGGTAGCATAGTCCATAAGGCATTTGGCTGCTAACCAGAAGGCTGATGGTTCAAACCCACCAGCCACTCCTCCGAAGGAAGATTGGGCAATCTACTTCTTTAGTGATATCACCTTGGAAACCCAAGGAAGGGTCACTGTGAGTCAGATCCGACTTGACGGCAGTGAGTTTGGTTTGGTTTTGGTACAAAACATACTTGTGTGATAGAAAATCATAAAAGAATAGCTAGTTTCAGAACTGTATATATCATGTTGGTGTTGTTAGGTGCCAGTGAGTTGGTTCTGATTTAAAGCAACCCTATGTACAACAGAATGGAACTGCTCAGTCCTGTGTCATCATCACAATCCTTGCTATGTATGAGCTTATTGTTGTAGCCACTATGTCAATCCATCTCCTTGAAGGTCTTCCTCTTTTTCACTGACTCTGTACTTTATCAAAGGAGTTCTGGTGGCATAGTGCCTAAGGCATTTGACTGCTAACCAGAAGATGGATTGTTCAAACCCACTAGCCACTCCATGGAAGGAAGACTGGATAATTTACTCCTGTAAATGTTTCCCATTTCAGAAACCCAAAAGGGATTGCTGTAAGTCAGAATCAACTTGATGGTAGTAGTTTGGTTTGCTTTGGTACTTTACCAAATGTGTTGTCTTCCTCCACACACTAGTCCTTCCTGATAACATGTCCAAAGTAGATGAAACGAAGCTTTATCAACCTCACTTTTAACAAGCACTTTGGATATACTTCTCCCAAGATAGATTTGCTCATTTTTCTGGCAGTCTTTGGTATATTCAATATTCTTCATTAACACAGTAATTCAAAGGCTTCGATGCTTCTTTGGTCTTTATTATTCATTGACCAGCTTTCCCATGCATGTAAGGTGACTGAAAATACCATCCAAGTGATATCTTTGCTTTTTAACATTTTAAGAAGATCTTTTGCAGTTGATTTGTCCAATGAAATGTATTGTCTGATTTCTTCAATGCTGCTTCTATTAGCATTGATTATGGATACAAATAAAATGAAATCCTTGACAACTTCAATCTTTTCTTTATTTACCATAACGTTGTTTATTGATCCAGTTGTCAGTATTTTTGTTTTCTCTATGTTGAGATGTAATCCATACTGAAAGCTGTAGTCTTTGACTTCTTCAGTAAGTGCTCGAAGTCCTCTTCACTCTCAGCAAGCAAAGTTGTGTCATCGGCATATTATAGGTTATTATTGAGCCTACCTCCAATGCTGATTCTTTGTCGTTGTTGTTATGTGCCATAGACTCAGACCTGACTCATAGTGACCCCTCTTTGGGTTTCTGAGGTGGTATCACTGCGGAAGTAGATTGCCCAACCTTTCTTCCGAGGAGGTGGCCGGTGGGTTGGAATCACCAGCCTTCTGTTTAGCAGTCAAGAGCTTTAGGCACTATGATGCTAACACCTTCATATACTCCAACTTCAAGGATTTTTTGCTCAGCATACATATTAAAGTAAGTATAGTAAAATGGCATAACCCTGACACACATCTTTCCTTTAAACCATCCAATATCCCTTGTTCTGTTTGAAAAACTGTCTGTTAGTCTTAGAACTCAGGTTCCACATGAATATAATTATGTTTTCTGGAATTCCTATAATTCACAATCTTATCCATAATTTGTTATGTTCCATACACTCCAGTATCTTTGTGTTGTCAATAAAATAAAGGTAAACTTCTGTCTGGCATGTTTCTATTAAGTTTTATTAAGTGCTTAATAGAGATTTTTTTTTTAATTTTAATAAAAAAATTAACATGAAAATATTTACATATAAAGTACTTTAGAAATAATAGAGGTTATAGACTACAAGTAATGAGGGGATGATCATCCAAGTATGAGAATATAATCATCAAACTAAGGAGGAGTATATTGGTTTAATTGTAAACAGGAGTTTCAGCCAAATGCTGAGATGGCAGATTATAATAGTACAACAGATCATCAGTGTTCTTAGAGATCTAAGTCAGGAAGATAAGAGTCCTGAGCTGAACAACTCAAGTGTCCTATAAATTGGAATAATGGAGAGTAAAGGAAATGTCATTTAATTAGGGGCCCAAAAATTACCATTAAATCTCAGCTCCTTATGTCTTGTAGCCCTTAAGGGGGCTTACTTAGTGATGCTCTGACAAGAATATATCACAAATGGGATGGCCTTAGAAAACAGGAGTTTATTCTCTTACAGTTCTGGAGCCTAGAAGTCCAAGTTCCAAGTGCCAAGGTCTAGGGGCTGTGGAAAGCCCCTTGACCTTGGGCTTCAGCTCTGCCTCTTGCTCCTGGCCCACTGAAGCTGGAGGAATCTGTTCACTCTTGTACTCTGAAATTGGAGACAAATGAAACGGCACAATCCCGATGTTACCAAATCACACAGCAGGCCATTAATTTAAGTCCATTGCAAGTCCCAAGGTCAGCTGAGCATGGTAGGCTACTGAAAAACAACACAGCTACATGCAGGGTCCAAGCATGCCATAAGGTAGAGACCACACATAACCAACGGCAGCTACTCAGTTGCTCTCAATAGATTTCACCATGGAGATGATTACCAGTCTCATCATGGGGAATCCTACATCCAGCTGCCCAACCACTCAACCAGGCCTAGCCAAGCTGACACACAAATTTAACCACCACATATTATAAAATAAAAGAAGAAAAGTCAACAGTCATTATAACTATGCTTCAATAATTTGCCAGTGACAACTTACTCAATTTATAGCTTTAATAAATAGTAAGGACAAAGCTATCAACTCTCTTATATATTTTCAATTGGTCATCTACAGGGAGTGCTTGATTTTGCAGTGAAAACACTGTGAAGATTTTAGAGGTCTAGTAGTCTAGTAAGTGTTAACCTTAACTATATGGTAAGCGATCTTAATTGAGGCACTCACCCTACCAGCCACTCTGCTAGTGAAAGATGTAGCAGTCTGTTTCTGTAAAGATTTACATTCTTGGAAACCCTATGGGGTAGTTCTACCCTGTCCTGTGTTGCTGTTGTCGTTTTGTTATGTTGAGTCAGACCCGACTCATAGTGACTCCTTCTTGGGTTTCCGAGGCAGTATCACTACAGAAGTAGATTGTTCAACCTTCCTTCTGAGGAGTGGCTGGTGGGTTTGAACCACCAGCCTTCTGGTTAGCAGTCAAGTGCCTTAGGTACTATGCTACAGAGCCTGTCCTGTAGGGTCACTATTAGTCAGAATTGACTTGATGGCAATAAGTTTGATTTTGGTTGCTATCTTAATGGAGAATTAATTACTTTATTATACAAAAAGTGGAACTCCAATTTCAGAGAAGAGAGTAAAATAAAACATTTTAACTGTTCAAATTTATAAAATATAAGTATATATATATTTTTTATTTTGTATAATGCATTCTAACTTATCCTAGTATTTTACATCCTTTACTTTAAATAATCTTAGGATGCATTACAGCAGTACAATCTTGATAATTAACTGAGATTTCTGGCTGACAGAATGTCAAGTAAAATACAGTACCTTGGATATGTACTTCATAATATGGGGCCAACATATGGAATTACTTAGGTCTGTGAAATTTTACATTGGCAGTTTTCTGAAATTATATCATTGATAATGGAGTAGAATTTGCTGTACCATCTGTTATTATTCAGAGATTTTAATTTCACGAATGAAAAAACTGGTTGATAATAACAGTGCTAAGGCTGCTACAATATATTTCCCTACTAAACAATATGATTTAGTTATTTTCTCAAAAATACATTGCTTGATTAGCTCAGCTATAGGTTAACACGTGTATTTTACTGCCATTTCCTTACCGAGCCTAATTTACCATTTGCCATTTCTTAGCCAAAAGAAATAATTAAACAAATCAACTTAATTATTCATGAAGGAAATTTGCATCATGGCAACAGAAAGAAATGTCTTTTATCCCAAAAACACAATAAGAAAGATGATTGTCATAATTCATAATACATATACATATACATAATAAAAGATAAATATATTGAAAAATATTAATTGGAAAAGACCCCTTTATATCTCTGAGTTGCTGCCAAATTTATTTTTTCCTATTTGATATTATTCCACTGTCATACTAACTCCTGTTATAACTATCAATATGATCAACACTGCAGTTGATTTGATTCTATCACTAAACCATGAAAAGCAACAGATTGATAATCTATTTTACAGTCATGGTATTATACCATTTTGACATGGCTCTGATTGTCCAAAATTTTGTTCAGAACACTTAGGCAGAATTAACACATATAAATAAGATAGAACATATTTAATGAATGGTTCATATACCTTGGGATAAATTATCTATTTTGTCTTTGGAGATATAAAACCTCAAAGCCAAAATAACTTGGATTATGGAATCAGTTTGCTTTGTGTTCACATCTTGGTGGTATCACTACTTTACAGCTTTTTTAATCTTAGTGTCTTCTTTTCAGAAATATTTTAAGTGACATAATATGTGAAGAGTGTTTCTTGCAAAGAACACGACAATTAAGAACTTGACCCCAGAGTCAGACAGACCCCACTCTGTCACAAGTTACACTTCCTCCAAATTATTTGATCTCTTTTACTGTAATTTTTCACATATGTAAGATGAAAATTATGCTTTCAATAATTTTGAACATCTACTCTTTCCATGCACTGTCTTCTCATAATGGCATTCATAATCTAGTGGGGGTATAAAAGTATCTGACACATAGAGTTATTTTCTGTTAAATGAAGAAATTCATATACAACATTTAATGGTCACTGATATGTATTGTAAGGAGCTCTGGTGGCATAGTGCCTAAGGCATTTGACTGCTAACCAGAAGGTTGAGGTTCAAACCCCTCAGCCACTCTGCGGGAAGGAAGAGTGGACAATCAATCTACTTCTGTAAAGTTTTACCGCCTCAGAAACCCAAAGGGGGCTGCTATGAGTCAGAATTGACTCAACGGCAGTGAGTTTGGTTTGGTTTTGGATATATATTTCAGGGAGCTCTGGTGGTGTAATGTCTAAGGCATTTGACTGCTAAGCAGAAGGTTGGCAGTTCAAGTACACCAGCCACTCCATGGAAGGAAGACTGGGCAATACATGTCCCTAAAGATTTGCTGCTTCAGAAACCCAAAAAGGGTCACTATGAGTCAGAATTGACTTGAAGGCAGTGAGTTTGTCTTTTTTTTAAAATATGGATTGTGTAAGAAATTTACCACCTATTAATGCTGTTATTATTAAGGAGAGTAACCTTAAATGTGTAGGAATTAAAAAAAAACAGAAGTAGTGGCCTTGGACTTAGTGAAATACATTACCATAGTGAGTCACGGAAATACAAACACAAAGAAAGAGATGGATGTGGTGATGATGATGTCTCTAATCAATTTGCCTTGAGCAGAGGGTATGTATAAGAAGCAGTGAAACAATAAATAAATAAATAGATAGATAGATAGATAGATAGATAGATAGTTAGATAGATAAATAGACAGACTTAAAAGAAAGCTTGACTGGACTTTAGGGAGGACAGTGACCAGCAGGCTGAGGGAATCTATCCTTTATTCTCTGAGAAACAAGTACTGGAGGATTCCTTCACTTTTAGAAATATAGTGATTGCCAATTAGATTTCTTTTCACTCTACTTACAGAATGTGGAATTATTTACACTCCACCTAGGTCAAATGTTTGTTGAAGGACAAATATTTTAAAAATAAAATTAATTAGGCCTATCACTTTATCATATATAATAATTTGTAGTTTTCTTATATATCCAGCTCAGAAGAAAATAGCCTTAAGCCAAGTTAGACCTTTTTCACATAGTAAACTGTTTACTTCTCCCTGTCTCTGTTTTATCTTATCTAAAAATATAAAGCTGCAACTTCAAAGTCATTAGGAATACAGAGTCTGTCCTACACTTGAATATCCTTCATATGAAGTACACTCCAGAGGAAGAATTTAATGATTATACTACCAGACTGATGTTCTCAACACCCCTGAAATTCTGGCATGAAGGTCATTCTACAAGGAGTTACTAGAAGCAAAGGCACACAGTTTTGCTCAAAACTCAGAGTAGCTACTATATCGTTTGTTTCCTGAGGTAAATCTGATTTTTTAGTCTTGTTTCCTTGTCAAAGAAACACCTTTGTACTTTTATTTTGAATTCTGTATGTTACAGACTTTAGGGAGGATAAGTTTAGATAGAAACAACCTCTGGTTCCAATGAGAAATAGAATGTGCCAAGGCTGTAGTACTGAGCTAGACACTGGGTTTCTAATTTCAACTTACCAACTAATATGGATATTTGAATGCTCTCATCTAAATAAGGCATTTCTCTCCTCTTAGAGTTAAGTGCAAACGGCACACATTCACTTTCCTTGTGCAAAGGCATAGAATAGTGCTTGTGTTCTCAACCAAAAGTGCTTTGTCAAGCTTTATTAAACATGTAGTTATAAATGTTCATATTTTTTTATATTTTTTCCTTGTATAAAAAAAGCAAGTTGCCTTTTCATATATTTTTCTTTTTTTGTTTTTCTCACAAAAAGTATGTTCAAATCATCATCTAACTCAGCTAAGGGGGGAGGAGTACTTCATTAGTGAAAAGAGATTAAAAAGAAATATAAGTATACTGGGAGAAAAAAAGACTAGCAGGCCAAATTAATCAGAAGAGACTAAATATTACTGCAAAGATTAGAGCACTATCCCAAGGCAGACCTTGGCTGAACTGAGGACATAAGAGCAGATACATCAAAAAAAAAAAAAAAAAAAAAGTTCTAAACTCTGTCAATGTCAGTTATATTTAATTGATAACTCCAAGTAAATTTGTACTTTTACTTTTAATTCTGACTTCAGATTTCTGGATTTATAAAGAACATCACATTCAACCTCACAGTAAAACAGTTATCAGATACATACAGTCTTAAAAAAAAATATATATATATATATATTACCTATTTTGCTCTGTAATCAACAATTATTCTGTAACCCTACTCCTGATATTTACATTTTAGCTGAAGTCATTGTAGTTAGATTCACAGAACCAGGTGTAATAAAGGTGCTAGACTTAATGGAAATTTGAACAAAGAAGAAAAAAAAAAACAACTTCATTTTGTTCAAAATATTATCTAGGATATTATCTTAGTAGTGCTGCTCTAACAGAAACCCCACAAGTTAACAAACAAAAATTTACTTTCTCACAGTTTAGGAGGCTAGAAGTCTGAATTCATAATGAAGGCTCTAGGGGAAAGTTTCTTGGGCAATCTACTTCCATAGGGATACTGTCTCAGAAACCCAAGGAGGGGTGGCCAGTATTTAAGCTGTTAAAACAGCTTAATGGCAGAGATAGGAGGGAAATAAAGAGTAACTAAACAATTTCAAAAGCCAGCAGAACAATTCACATCAGCTCTTATGGCTTGAAAGTAATCCTTTGCTATCTGAGACCATCTATGCAATGTCCTTCCCTACAGGCTCTGGCTGTTGGCTATACTGTCTGGATCCTGGATGTAGGCCCCTCTGCCCTTGGCTTCAACTCCACCTTCTAGGCACACAAGAATAGCAACTCTGCTTCCTAAGTCTTGGGTGACCCCTTTCTCCTAGTCCATTTTAGTGGCATACCCCATTCTTTTGCCTTTTGGGCATGGCAGCCCTACCCCTTCAACTTCAAATGGTGGTCCCATCCCCCTGACACACCTTATCAGCATCCTCACACTCTGGCATAGAGTTACTAATGATCCAAGTCTTTGAAACCTGAGAGGCTTTTGACCCACCCTTTGAGATCCAGGAGACTATGACCCTACCTTTTGAAACTTCTGAAGCCATGGCTCCACCGTTTGAGATCTAGGCAGCTCTGGCCCAATATTGCATGTGCCTTGGCATACCAGAAGAATGGAAAAATCTGTCTTGAAAGAAGGACAGCCAGTATACTCTTTAGATGTGAGGATGGAGAGACTTTGTCTCACATACTTTGGACATGTTATCAGGATGGACCAATCCCTGGAAAAGGACATCTTGTTTGTTAAAGTAGCAGCTCAGTAGAAAAGAGGAAGACTTTCAATGAGATAGATTGACACAGGGACTGCAACAATAGGCTCAAACTTAGCTATAATTGTTAGGATGGCCCAGGAGCAGACAGTAATTTGTTCCGTTGTACATCGGGCCACTATGAGTTAGAATTGACTTGCCTGAACGTAACAGCAACTTAAAAATTTATTTCTAGTCCTAGTACATCATTTTCTTGAAAATTGACCCATTGATCCATTTTTATCTCTTGTACTTATATAAAACAGTGTATCTTTGAGTCTTATGAAAAAGCAGATTATATTTTATTTAAACCAAACTAGTTAACATCAAGTGAATTTCAACTCATGGCAATTCACATGTAGCAAAGTAGAACTCTGTTTCATAGAATTTTCAAAGCTATAACATTTTGGACAAAGAGCTCTTGTGTGTGGTGAATAAAGAGGTTGTCTGCTAACTAAAGGGTAGGCAATCCAAACCCACCAGGTAGTCCATGGAAGAAAAATGAAGAATCTACTGTCCCAGAGAGTCTCTGTGAGTCAGAATTGACTCATTAGCAGTGCGTTGGGTTGGGTTTTGGAACCTTTTGGATGTATATCACTAGGCTTGTCTTTCAAGCACCGTTGGATGGGTTCAAACTCCCAGTGTTTCAGTTAGGTCTCAAGTATTAAACCATTTATGAACCAGGGAACATATTACTCAAAATTTTACTACAAGACATAAAAGCCTCTACATCTAATAATAGGAGCTCTGGTGGAGTAGTGCCTATGGCATTTGACTGGTAACCAGAAGGCTGGCAGTTCAAACCCACCAGCCTCTCCTCAGAAATCCAAGGAGGGGTCACTATGAGTCGGGTCTGATTCAACAGCAGTGAGTTTTTTTTTTTGGTTTTGGTATATCCAACAATACAATATTTAATTAAATGAACTTTCTTAGGATATAGTTCGAGACTCTAAATTTTAAGGTGTATATGTGCTATTTTAAAATAAGCACTACTATTTTCTTGGGATTATATTGACTTCAGTCCCCATACTGCAGGACTATGATATAAATAAAAAAAAATATATATTGGTAAGAATACTTCTGTATATTTTATTTAATAACAAATGTCTGTTTCCAAGATTAGACCATTGAGAAGTGGTAGGAGGAGGCTATGCCTTGTTTTCTTCTGTTGTATTCTTTATCCTAACATATAATCCACTGTTTTAACAGCTTAAATACTGGCAATATGCACTGTGATCACTCTCTTTAAGGTTAGAGAGAAAACTAGAAACAGTACTAAGTGTAACCTTCTTGTTGTTGTTGTTGTTATAGGTGTGGGGAAAAAAAAAAATAAATAAATAAATAAATAGATGAGAGCTAAGAGTAAGAATTCAGAAATACTCATGCTGCTCCTTTACATTAGCCATATAGTTTTTCCTTAAGATACACCTTTGCTTTCAAATAAACAACAAAGATGAAGATTTCAAAAACATCTTCCCACCTACTTGGCAAAGGGACAGGGAGGCCACATCTTCTGTTCTCCTGTAACCCCACAAGAGGAAGACAGAATCACCATCAGCATCCCAAGGCCTAAACCTGTGAGGCCAGACACCTCCCTGCAGTCCGTTCACCAACCCTGACACCAGCCTTTCCTCCCGCAGCACCCACCACCTCTGCTGGATTCAATAATTCGCTGAAGTGGCCACACAGAACTCACAGATTAGGAGGTTTATTAGGGAAGCACTAGCTACAATTCAAGTTCAGGAACATGCTCAGTCTCTCAGCCCGCTGTCTCTCAGCTATCAGTCTCTCTCAGTCTCTCTCCCAACACTGTGCGTCTTTCAGTCTCTCTCCCAGCACCGTGTGTCTCTCAGTCTCTCTCTTAGCAGCACGTTGTCTCTCAGGAGCACATTTCTCTCAGCAGCACTTTTTTCTCAGCCAGCAGTAAGAGAGACTTCTTCTGCTCTAGGAGGCCTACTTTGATCCTGGCAGAGTGGTCAAACTAGCCAATCATAACATTGGAATTCTAAGCAACTGAGAGAGATGGAACTTCCCAGAACATTGCTTTTGCCACTCTCAACAGAAATACCCCAGGTGGATAATTTCAACAATCAAGAGTTCCTCACTTGCCCATGACAAATTCCACCTTGGAGTTTACAAAGACTTATGGCTAGAAAAGCCATACCAGGTAATTGATTGCACTGCACTACTACTATATAGGAGCTTTGGTAGCATAGTGCGTAAGGCACTTGACTGTTAACCAGAAGGCTGGTGGTTTGAACCTTCCTTGGAAGGAAGGTGGGGAAAACTACTTCCGTAGTGATACTGCCTCGGCAACCCAAGGAGGGGTCTCTATGAGTCAGGTCTGACTCGACAGCACATAACAACAACAACAACAACTACTACTATATGAGTATTAGAGATATATGAATTACTAACTCCATAGTAAATTCACTAAGATTTGATGTTCAAATAAAATCAAAATTTAAAAAAAAATATATTTTAATATAACTCTAACAATTATAATGGAAGATAATCTAGACTAATTACTTGTGATTAAGTATTGTGAAGTTTTAGGTAAGAGAAATGGTGCCACAATGGATTCATAGAAAAATTGTTAATAGTAGAATATATAAATCTTCTTTCATTATTTATCATTCCCTTTATACTCTACTTTCTTCCTTTAGAAATGTCAGATTTCATTATGTAAAACTAACTTACAAACACTATTAATAGTTTTGACCCTTGCTAATCAATCATATTGAGTTGACAAATCCCTAACTTTTGTTAAGCCTGACAATCTGATCTCAAGAACTATATATTATCTTAGAACATTTCAAAACAGTGTTAACTCCTTTCTTTAAATTCATGATTATCAGCCTCTTATTTAAAGAACCCTGGCAATGTAACAATTAATACTCAGCTGCTAACAGGAAAGCTGATGGTTCAAGCTCATCCAGTGGCTCTTAAGGAGAAAGACCTGGAGATCTGCTTACAGATTAATGATTACAGCATAGAAAATCTTATGAGACAGTTCTATTCTGTAACTTGGGGTTACAATTGTTGTTGTTGTTGTTGTTGTTATGTGCCGTTGAGTCAGACCCGACTCATAGCAATCCCTCCTTGGGTTTCCAAGGCAGTATCACTACAGCAATAGATTGCCCCATCTTCCTTCTGAGGAGTGGCTGGGGGTCACGATTAGTTGAAATCAATTTCACAGCACCTAACAACAACAATAGTCTCATATTTGCATTTAGCACTGAATTTGCTCATGGCAAATTCCACTTTGGAGTTTACAAAGATTTATGTAATAGTTATGTAATACTTTTTAAATTCTTTTGTGGATTCATTTTCACATTTTCTACTTTCAAGGACACTATTTTTTTCTAAGGATGATATCACCTCTGATGACAGGCACATTTAGATGCATCTAGAAATTCATGCTTTCCTCTTTACAATTCAAAAGGGAGCTCTCTCAGCTGGACACAAAGGTCTTTTGTGGATGCCAACATTCCTGGCAGTATGCGGAACTGGACCTTTGTGCACACACTGTCCAGTATTCTTCAAGTTCCCTTGAAAAGATTCCTGTTATTTAGAGAAATAGAAATTCTGCAGTCCATCTTAGGTTAAGCTATGACTCTATCATATGGTGAGGTAGACATTTGTTTACTCTGCTGGAGAGCACTCTGTCATACATCCATCTGCACTCTCCTAGGGCCCTTTCTGCTGAGATCATAACCCTGGTGTGCACTAAACTTCTTTGAGCTGCCTATGCTTTGGGATGAGAGTACTATGTTTCTAATTATAATAATATAATAATAATATAATAAATGTTATGCTCTACCTGAAGTGTATGATGGTGTAATCATGATATACTTGGATGACAACACCTTTTTTACTGAGGAAACAGAAACAATCCATTTTAATCTCTTTAATATTTTAAAATATGGCCCAACATATAGGAGTTCTGGTAGCATAGTGCCTATGGCATTTGACTGCTAAGCAGAAGGCTGGTGGTTCAAATTCCTTGGAAGGAAGACTGGGCAGTCAACTTTCATAGAGATACTGCCTTGGAAACCCAAGGAAGGGTGGCTATGAGTTGGAATTGATGCAAAAGCAACAAGTTCGGGTTTTTTGTTTTTTATTTTCTTTTGAGTGTTTTTCAAAGGAGTCCATGTTGCACAATGGTTAAGCACTTGGCTGCTAACAGAAACGTTGCTGGTTTAAATGTACCAGCAGCTCTATAGGAGATAAAACCTGGGGATTTTCTCCCATAAAGATTAAAGCCTAAGAAGTCCAATAGGGCAGTTATGCTATGTCATATAAAGTCACTATGACTTGGAAGCGACTTGATGATAAACAATTACAACCAAAGCATTTGTTAAATTTATAGCCTATCTGCACCTGTAACCATGTTTTCTGTGCTTCTTACTATTACAATGGAGAATGGAAGTTGTAACCCTGTCAGAGGCCATTTCCTCCTCTTGGCTCTGGATCTGATATTGTTTGATGTATAAGAACTTAACACCTGCCTGCATCTCCTCTTTGTGTTATCATCAATCCACACTCCACTGTCTCAATTATTCTTATTACCATAAAAATGTTCACTGTGTCTCCTATATTAATAAAATGTGTCTCCTTAAGACACATTATTTCCATCTACCCATTCACTTATTGTCTCCCCTTGACAACAAGATGATTAAAAAGAGACAGCTTGCGGCAGAATTGGATTTCCAAAAATGTCCAAAGGTTCTATTTGTACCTCCAGACCTTTAGCTGTCTCATCTAGATATGTCTCCTATGTTCCCTCTCCTTGAATCCTGTAGAAATATGTTACTGCTACTATGATGGACAGTAAGCAGTCTGGTTATATGACTTCTGAGCCCAGGTGATAGAGGGTGGTACTTTCTCTATACTGGGATGTTTACCCTTGGAATGCATCCACATTACTCTTATAATATAAAGTAAAATAAAATAATTCAATACTACACAAGATACATTGTTCCACAACCTACTTTAATGAGTAAGGTAAATTTAAAGAAAAATAGTCAATTATTTAAATCTATCATCATTTGTTTTAAGACAGACTAAAAAATCTAAATTATAACAAGTTAATAAATTATAAATAGACAATATCCTACTTGTTGAAAGCTAAAATTTCTTGTCAATATCAATATTAAATATATCAAATGCTATGAATCTTATAGGGAAAGGTCTTAAAAGTTCAGAAGTGGCTATCTAAGAAGCAACAATTGGTGTCTACTTGCCAAAGAGCAAAGAAGAATGAAGTAAACCAAAGACACATGGAAACAAATGTTCTGAAAGACTAGTGGACCGTGCAAACCTCAGCCTCTAAGACTCTGAGACCAGAAAAACGAGATGATGCTTGGCTATCACTGCCAACCACTAGGAAAGAGATTAAAATAGGAAATTCTGGATAAAATTGGAGAAAAATATGGAGCAAAATTCTAAATCATAAAAAAGACCAGGCTTACTGGTCTGATAGAGACTGGGAAATCCCCCAAGACTATGGGCTCTTGTCACCCTTCAAGCCTGGAATTGAACTCATTTCCATAGCTTCCAGCCAAACAATAGACCAGCAGATAAGCTGAACATTTACACCAGCTAGGTACACTCCTTAGAACAACCAACCATGGGATATCATAAGGGCAGTATTTGCACAGGGAGATAGCTCAGAAGGCAGGAATACATAGGAAAGGGCACAGAGAAAAGGTAAACACAGTGGGTGGGAAGAGAGCTGTTACATTATGGGATTTGCAATCAGTGTCAATGTTGTAGTAGTGTTTGTGTGTCAACTTGGTTGGGCCTGGCTGAGTGGCTGGGCAGCTGGTGGTAGTTATTCCTTATGATGACACAGACAATCAGCTCCATGGTGGGATCTACCACAGGATGCCTTTGGGATGTGGTCTGCTTCCTGTATTTAAGAAGAAGCCTTGGAAATGATCTCTAGCCTATGGCACACTTGTACCCTGCATGTAGCCGTGCCATTGCTCAGCAGCCTGCTATGCTCTGCCGACTTTGGGACTTAACAATGGACTTAAATTAATGGTCTGTTTTGTGGTTTGGTAACATTGGGACTGTGCCTTTTTACTTGTCAACCTTGGGCTTCTCAGTCTCAGCAGCCAGCAGCTGTCTGAGTGAAGAAACACCTCTAGCTCTAGTGGGCTGGGAGCAGGAGGCAGAGTTGGACCCCAAGGTTGAGGGGCTTTCACCCAGGCCCTAGAGCCTGACACTTTGAACTTGGACTTAAAGCCTCCAAATTGTAAGAAAAAACTCTTGTTTGTTAAAGCCATCCCATTTGTGGTATATTTCCTGTCAGAGTGGCACTAGGTAACCAGAATAGTCATGAAACAAACTGTGTATGAACTGTTGGACGAAAATGAATTTGTTCTGTAAATTTCATCCAAATCATAATTTTTTAAAAAAAGTGTAGTTATTATAAAATTGTAGGGCACTCTGGTGGCAGAATGCCTAAGACGTTTGACTGCTAACCAGAAGGCTGGAGGTTCAAACCCACTAGTCACTCCTTGGAAGGCAATCTACTTCTATACTGATACCATCTTAGAAACCCAAGGAGGGGTCGTTATGAGTCAGATCTGACTTGAGAGCAATGAGTTCGGTTTTATTTGTTTGTTTATTGTAAAGGTCAATATATAATTCCCTTTCTTTACAACACTGTCATTTCAGATTGTTACTTACTGCTGTGAATCTAAAAAAGATTCACAACCTATAGTTGATTGGAATTTGGCTATGCATTCTTCCCTGTGAGATTCATAGCATTTGATATATTTAATATTGATATTGACAAGAAATTTTAGCTTCTAACAGGTAGGATATTGTCTATTTATAATTTATTATCTTGTTATAATTTAGGTTTTTCAGTCTTTCTTAAAACAAATGATGATAGATTTATAGTTTTCTTTCTAGAGGTCTTTTGTGTCTCTGGTAAGATTTATTCCCAAGTATTTTATTTTTTTGGTAGCTATTGAGAACAGTATTGATTTTCTTATT
>NW_006921888.1:4239799-4241603 GCF_000298275.1 Orycteropus afer afer
TTAATTGGTTTCCCTTTTCTTTGTTGAAGAGGGTCTGTGCAATCCTTCTGCCTAGTCCGCCATCTTGCCCCGCCTCTTTTAATCATGATGATAGATTTAAATACTTGACTATTTTCTTTAAATGTGCCTTTTATATTATAATCTCATTTAACATTTTCAATGGAATGTTAGGAATTACATATTTTTTTGCTAGTGGCAGATATCTGCTTAGTCATTTCTTTTATCTATATAGTTTGGTATATTTCTGAAGTTCCACATTAAATAATTTTACAATTAAATGCAAGGGCAGCATTTTTTTTTCCTGAAATATCAATAATTTCAGAATTTTTGTAACATGCTAGTACTGGCATTGTCAATAACAGTACTAATTATAAATTTGTCTTTTAATATCACTACATGGGGTCACAATGAGTTAGAATCAACTTCAGGGCAATATTTGTACACAACTGCCTTTTTCTCAGTTCCCTTTTGTTAGTAACTATATAACAACAGTTCTTTTACCTTCCAAGGGCCTTCAATATACTGACCTTAATCACTTTATATTATTTTTTTAAGTTTCATCCTCTCATGACATTTTTTCTCTCTTCCATTGCTATTATCACTTTCTTGCATACTTTGATCTCTCTAGAGTTATTATTCCTCCGTCAAACACACAAGGGAAATGCCTTAGGCTGGTTAATTCTAACACTCTGCCAATTCTTGTCTATGCATGAAAAGCAGCCCAATGTACATGGAGACATGTGCACATACACATTCACACACAAAGATGGTGGTAAATCTCACTTTAAACTTTGACACATATCTCAAGTAGGCCCTCAGAAATATTCAGCAGTCCTACTTCACTCACAAGATAATTTATCATCAAACACTCAGTAAACTTTTGAATCCTTTTTTTCAAATTTAATTTCTACTCAAATTCTACTATCCCTTGTCCTCTCCTCATTATTGATATTTCTTCTTATTTAACTGAAAAGTAAAAGCAATACAAGAAAAAGATTCTTGCTTTAGTACTATTAGATGTAATGACTGTCTTTATTCATCATCTTGTCTTCCCTTCTACTAAAAGCAGTAAATTGTCCCATCTCCTTTCAAAAGCCAAATCTTACAATTGTGTACTAAATTTCATTCCCCTCTCCTTCAATTACTGCTTTTTAGTCCTACTATTGATCCTTTCTAAGGAGCTCTTGAGGCAGGCATGGACTGAAGCTGGCTGAATCAAGCAGATTTCAACTTAGTATTCTTGGAATCTAAGGCTACGTGCAGACCACCATAGAACTTTTGCTACTGCCACCAGAAAACTTCTTGGGATTAATGAGCCAGGCCCTTAGACAAGTTAAAAAGCCCTATTTGACACCAGTAGCCACATTTCAAGGCCTTAAATGCTTGACAAGTTACAAACCTTCTAAGTTGTCTTTTAAGTCCCTCACCTTCCAAGGACACAGAACACGCGCAATGACATCTAATGTAACCTTACACCAGAGATAGTCAAGAGCAGGAGTTCCTTGCTGGGACTCAAACTAGCATCCAGAAACCATCATGCATGCACAACATCCCAGAATAAATCATGCCAAGCATCCCAGCAACCTCCTCAATGTGTCCCATCTTTGTTCCAACAGCAATTGCAGTGGGATCTATCTTGACTACTTCCTGTGTACACACTTGATTTTCATAATCTAGCATTTTTCCCAGAGATCCCCACCCATTTCATAAATAAAGATGGTGTTTTTTAGCCCTGTAAAACCCTTTATAAACTTTAGGAAATCCTTTGTTCAGAAAGAGACTAAGGGTAGCCTAGGCTGAAGCC
>NW_006921888.1:4242118-4244132 GCF_000298275.1 Orycteropus afer afer
TTTCCAATGTAAAATAGTTTACTGTTGTAAAATAGTTGGAGTGCAAGAAACTATTTTTTTATAGTCCCTTACCTCCTATTCTGGTGGCACAGTGGTTAAGAGCATGTCTGATAACATAAAAGTTGTGGTTCAAACCACCAGCCATGCTTCATGGGGTAGATATTGTAGCCTATGGGGCAGATCTACTCTGTCCTATAGGATCACTCAACAGGAGTGGATTTTTTTTTTTTTTTTCTTGAACATACCACCCTTTCACAAAATGACATTAGTCAAGGTAAATGCTTAGATCCTTAAGGCTGCCACAACAAAATACCACAAAACAGGTGATGATTAAGAATGAAATGTTATTGTCTTAAATTTCTTGAGTATAGGAGTGAAAATTCAGGGAGTTTTCAAGTCCACTTGCACTCTCTCTCTCTCTCTCTCTCTCTCTGTCTCTCTCTCTCTCTAATCTAGGGGAATATCCTCCTCTGTGTCTTTTATCTACTGGTGTTCTTTGGCTTATGGCTGCATCTTCCAGGGACTAACATCCTTCTCTGTGTGTCTCTGTTTCTGTTCTTTTCTTACATAGAGACAGGTAGGATTAGGACCCACTCTACTCCTGTATGACCTAATAAGTATTAACTTAATTGGCATCTTCAAAACCTCTATTTCCAAACATGGCTTTATTCATAGATACTCTGAGTTAAGAGTTGACTCTATATTTGGGAAGACATAATTCAATCTATTACTATTATAAATAATGATGACACAAGCGGGTCACTATGAGTTAGCATCAACTCAATGGCAGTAGATTTTTTTTTTTCCTTTTATAAAGTCTCTATTAGTAGGAATCAACTCAATGACAGTAGGTTTTTGTTCTCTTATGTTGAATTCAGAGTGCTCAAATAAGAGCATCAGCTTTTGAAGAACTGATCATCTTTTCCTTCTAGATACACTTCTTTTACTTTAATTCTAACAGTATACTAAATATTCATTTCCTTTTTCATGGATGTACAAGCTATAGTTTTTATTTATTTATTTATTATTATTATTAATAATTTATTTATTTTTTATTGTGATTTGGGTGAAGATTTACAGAGCAAATTGACTTTCCATAGAGCAGTTCACATATACTTTGTCTCATGTCATTGACCACAGTGTACCACAATGCAACAGCTCCCCTCTCACTTCCTCCCCATAGTTACCTCTTCACAGTATCCATCTGTCCATACACTCCTGCCCCCTGAGCTGTCTCCCTGTGCATACACAGGCCTTCTTTTCTCCCATGCTTGTTCTCTCCAAGGAGTGTATCTACTTGAGGTAAATGTTGAACTCATATGCCTGTATGTTGTTTGGCTGGAAACCACAGGTGTGGGTTCAATTCCAGACCTGAAAGGCAGCTAGGGGCCATAGTCTCAGTGGTTCCACCAGGTTCTATAGATCCAGCAAATCTGCTCCACACCTTTATTTATTTATTTATTTATTTTCTCCAAATAATTTTGAGTTTTATTACACATTGTTCTCCCTCTCTATCAAGGGTCTCTTACATAGATTCCCTTCCAAGTGGATGACAGTGCTAGCTGGACACCATCTAGTTCTTCTGGTCTCATAGTTGTATATGTTGCAAATCAGATGGTGTACCAGTCATTAGGACTAATTGTTTCCATGAATTTTGGTTTTCTTCATTCTTCTTTGCTCTGGACGAGGAGATACCCATTGTTGCATCTAGATGTCAGCTTGCTAGCTTTTAAGATGCCAGTCGCTACTAGCCAAAGTAGGAGGTGGAGCAATGTTTTGTATATTATGTTATGCCAATTGAGCTTGATGTCCCCTTTGACTATGGTTCCAAGCCCACAGGTTCAACTACTCGGTCGCTCTGGGTAGCTGGCTGTGACCAAGCAATGACCACAACCTTGCCCCTTGTCAGCTCTACTGTACACCTGGGAATTCTGATCATTCACATAAACTTATAGGACCATTGTCTGTCAACCCTATATATGTTCTTGGATACCCTTCCCATTTCATAGACATA
>NW_006921888.1:4246124-4248081 GCF_000298275.1 Orycteropus afer afer
AGGGGAAGATTAAGAATAATAATAAAAAGGACAAAAGTATTAGTAATATTAGTTGTTTAAAAACAGACAAATACAATATTAGTATTTGTATTTAGTACAAATTAGTAATATTCGTTGTTTTAAAACAGACAAATACAAGCAAATTCTGTCACACAATCTCCAGTGCACTTTCTATCACCAAAACCATATTTTCCAACTACTAAACTTTCTTCTTTGCTTCTGACTTTCACATTCCAATCACCAGTAATTATCAAGGTATCTTGATTGTATGTTTAATCAATTTTAGACCATAAAAGTTGGTAAAAATTTTCAATTTTCTAATCTTTGGCATTAGTGTTTGGTGTATAAATTTCAATAATAGTTGCATTAACTGGTCTTCTTTATAAGCTATAGATAGTGTGTTATCACTGACAGCACTGTATTTCAGAACAGATCTTGATATATTCTTTTTAACAATGAATATGAAATTGTTCCTCTTGATTTAGTCCTGTTGGGCATAGTACACGACATGTTTGTTTGAATCAAAATAGTAATATAATTTCAACTCATTCATACCTAGGATACTGATTTTCAAGCATTCCATTTAATTTTTTGACAACTTCCAATTTTCATTGATTTATACTTCATACATGCTATTTTACTTATACTTTTATTTATACTTCATTACTAGTAAATGCTTATTGCTTTTTTTTTTCTCATTTTAAGTCATTTCCCATCAGCAAATGAAAGTCCCAAAAGCTTTACTCCACTCATGCCATCAAGGCATGAGAATGCAGCTCTTCCCTTGTCATATTTTGAATCTTCCAATATGAGGGGTTCATATTCCAGCACTATATCAGACAATGTTTTACTATTATCCATAGGTTTTCACTGATATTTTTTCTTCTTTTAATTCTGAACTAGATTGCCACTTCCTTCTTCCTAGTCTGTGTTAGACTGGAAGTTCTGAAGAAACCTGTCCACTATGGTTGACCTTGCTATATCTGTAATATCAGTTATATAACTTCCAGCATCAGAGCAACATCCAAGCCATCACTGTATGACAAACTGACAGACAAGTGCTGATGCAAAATGCATCTCAACACATTGGCATTTTGGTTTGTCAAGCTTTATTCCTTCTTTTCCAATACACAGTAATGTGTCAAGTGATTTATTTTGCTGTTGTCATTGTTGATTTCTTTTAAATACATTTTAAAAGAATAGATGTTTAACAGAGGCATATAATAAGAATTGACTTTTTAAAATCTGCAAAAAAATATCTACTAAAGCAAGCTGTTTAGAAATAGTTTTATCTTCAACAGTATTTTCTATAATTCAAACAAATTGTGGAGAACAGGAGTGGAAAGTGCTCATTTAGATTTCTCTTCACCTTTCCTTTTATCCTCTGCAAGGATATAGATTGTAAGAATATACTTTAATGATGACAGGACTTAATTTAATTTTAATTCATTTATTTTGTAGGTTCTTCCGTATATACTGGCTGATTGCCTATCAGCCAGTATATATGGAAGAACCTTTCCTTGTCACACAGTGCTCAATGGGAAATGCTACTTGGCAACAAACACAACTCAGTAACGTTGTGGCTTCTGCTTCCTTTTTTCTTTTTTTTTTTATTTTTAATTTTAGGTGAATTGGGTTATAAAAACACTTTGGTGCAATAGATATGTTGGTCAAATAAGAATAGTGCCTTAAGAGGAATTATGAAAACTATGAATGGATGCTAAAAGAGTATGAATATATGATTAAATTAATAATTGAAAAAAAAATCCTCCTCTTTAAGTGCTATTTCTCATTACTTCAAAGAAGAGGGGCATTATATAACATGAAATATTTGAATTTCATTTCTTTTTCTTTTTCACATTGAACTCTAGATTAATTATAATCCTTTGGAAAACTCTAGAAAGTACAGACCCTATAAATGAAAGATGGATAGTGATACATTAAAGTTTAAATTAAG
>NW_006921888.1:4248617-4254977 GCF_000298275.1 Orycteropus afer afer
GGGGTTGCTGTGAGTTGAATCTGACTCAATAGCAGTGAGTTTGGGTTTTGTTTTTTGGTTTTTCTGTTTTTGTCTACTTAATCTATCAATAACCAAACAAGTACATTGAAATTGCATACCACAGTGTTGGACTATACAGTACCTCCCTTATAATGTTATAATATTCTAACTTTTTTGTTTCAATTATTTTTGTATCATTTCTAGATACTTAAATCTTAAAATTCATTCTCTAACCTCTTACGTGAATTTAACTTTTTCTTAAACTCACTGAACTCACTGATGTTGGGTTGGTCCTAACTCACAGTGATCCCTCCTTAGGTCCGAGGTGGTATCACTGTCAAAGTAGGTTGCCCAATCGTCCTTCCGCGGAGTGGCTGGTGGGTTTGAACCTCCAGCCTTCTGGTTAGCAGTCAAATGCCTTAGGCACTACACCACCAGAGCTCCTATCTTTTATTATATCCTCTAGTCTGTAAGCAATACAATATTATTTATTCATTTATTAAGCATCTATTATATTACTGAGCAAACCCTAAGACATTAAAAAAAGTGTTAAAGAAGACAATACTCATCAGCTGTTTGAAAGACTGATTTTGAAGTAATCCTGAACTCTCAACATAAGAAATCCATCTTTAAAAAAGACATAAGAGTAGTGTACAACATTTCATCACTGAATGATCTCTGATACTTTAAATCTGGATGCTTTATCTTGATCTTATTTTCTAAAACGGTAGTCACTAATACAATAAGAATTTGGTTTGACCCCTTGTTTTATTATCAGCTTCTGTTTGCCCCACCTAACATCTGTAACTGATCTCATCAATCAAAGTATGTTCTGAAGTATTCTTTCTATTTAATGACTGAGGAGAGACATTTTCTAAATTCTCAGCCATGATTTAGTTTTGGCTTTTTTTTGGCTCAACTCTATTCCCTTACACTATTTTCTGCCTACTGTAAAATATTTTTAGACCTTATACAATAAAAATGTTGTTGGAGTAATAAGCTTCATTGCTAGTACTTACAGAAGTATTATTAATTTATCTTTTAATGTTCTGTGTGGAAGTTAATAAATTCTCTACCATATCCAGAAGATATAAAAAGTAAATATGTCTATATCACCCACAACTGAAGTATGATAACCTGAAAACAGACTAGATATCCAGCATTGGGCTCAATAGGCAAACTCAACCATATTTAGTGAGTGTAGCTTTTAAACTAAACTCTGTGCAAAACTCACAGACGGTGCCACAGCTGAAGGCCACCTTAGCTCACTCTTTCTCTAATAAGGTTGTGACCTGAGACTGACTCCTGGGAAGCAGCAGTATGGAAGATTTATAACAAGATATTGACACATTTAAGAGAGGATGGCTCTGAACAGCAGGCTCTTTCCAAATGATTACAAGTCATAAGGGATGCTTGAGCAAAAATTAAGAAATCAGCCTGGGAGGGAAGCAGCTCAATATGGTGGTATAGTCATATGTCTCATAACATTCCTATCACAACAAGGACTTGAGGAAATAAATGTATTATATTTAGATGACAACTTTGGAACCCTGAATATCAAAGGTGAGCCTGAAGAATTGAAATGAGTGTCAACTGAGAGACTGCACAAAAATTGTGGATACAGCAATCTACATTGAACCCGTACAATGTGGCTATATTGAGACAAAGAAAGCAGTGTTCCCAGGGAAAATCCCCTCATCTGGTTCAAACAAGCAGGAGTGACTGTACACCCACTCTCTGCCCTGAGAAAGTGTGCTCACCTCACACACCTCACCCTCCAAAAGTCCCCAAAATACGAGGCCTGCAAATCTGTGGCATAACACCACACTTCATAAACTCCTTGGCACACTGTCACTGTCCAAGGAAACCCACCACTACCTCATGCCCAGAGCCAGGGGTCCATAGACTGGCAAGTAACCCTTGAAACAGCCACTCATGCTAGTGTCATGCAGATCAATGACATCAGTCTCTCTGCCTGGGGATCACCACTGAGGTCCACTCATGCCCATGGAAGAGTCCTAACCTCTTCTGACCACCCATCTGCACTAGATGGTGCATTATATAAGGCAGCACTCACTTCTTTGGCCAGTCACCTATGCTGGATACCATGGACAGACTACATTCCCTCCTCCATCCCAAACCCATGTGGGAGTCCATGGTCTTGTGACACCACCTCTTTAGTCTACGCATGCATGCTGGTGGTCCCTGGGTCAGAGGCACCAGTTTCTAAGCCCAGACACCCAAGCCAAGGCTCTCAAATTGGAGGTACCCACTTCTCTACCTGGCCATCAGTGTTGAGGGACTAGGGATAGATAATGCTCCCTTTCTGTCCACTAACTGCACTAAGGATCTGCTCCTACATCCAGCCACCTACATCGTGGTCCTCTGCACATGTAACCCCTGCTGCTCTGCCTACCCACTGGCACCAGGAGCCTGAAAACCAGAGGTGTCTACTCCTATACCCAAACACTTAGGCCAAGGACCTGAGAACTGGCAGCACAAGCATACCCTTCCCTGAAACACACTTTGGATACACCTTCTTAGTGAGGACCCATGGGCTTGTGACATTATCATTGCCTTACCCTCTGCACCACTAGCTCTGTAACTGGAGGTAAGTGCTCTCTCCAAGCATGTCAGTGCAGTCCTACCTACCCAAGACCATTAGTAAGAGTTTCCACACCACCCACCCAGTGACCAATTACCCTCATCCCAACCCAGCAACTAGCAGTTACACACACACATACACACACACACACAACCCAGTGACCAGTGAGAATGTTGTGTGCAGGACCAGCCAACCAGACAGGTCAAGCATGTGACCAGCCAAATACACACATTACTTCACTGGCAATGTTAGCTATATCTTCAGCAGCCCTATAAGACCAGTGAGCCATGACCGGTGCTCACAAGGTCAGCCATTGACCCACTCACTCAGAGATAGGTGGTGAGAGCTCCAGCACCACCAAACTAGTGATGAGAATAGTGCACATGCCCCACCTACTCAGAAATATCAAAACAAAACCAAACAAAAAATCAAGATGAAGTAAACACACAAAAAGTAAATAGAACTAATGACACCTTAATGCCTCAGACACAACAGACAATATCAAATCACATAATAAAGTGATTATGTGGCTCGAACAAATGTCCAAAATATAATGAACCAGAAAACTTACCAGAGGAGGAAATAGTAATGGAACTACCTGATAAGAAATTAAAAAGACTAATATATAGGGCACTAGAAGAGGTTAAGGAAAACACAGAAAATGAAGGACAACACAAAAAAGCAATAGAAGAATTCAGGAAACCAATACAAGAATAAAGTAACAAAATAAACAGACATTTAGAAACCATACAAAGACAGCAACTAGAAATCCAAAGGATTAATAATAAAATTTCAGAAACAGACAACTCAATGGAAGGACACAACTCACTTACTGCCGTCAAGTCGGTCTGGCTCATAGCAGCCCCTCCTTGGGTTTCTGAGGCACTATCACTATGGAAGTAGATTGCTCAACTTTCCTTCCAAGGAGTGGCAGGTGGGTTTGACTGCTAGCCTTCTGGTTAGCAGTCAAATGTCATAGGCACTACGCCACCAGAGCTCCCAATAGAAGGACATAGGAGCAGAATTTAATCAATAGAAGGATAGATCAGTGAAGTAGAGGAAAAATTTCATGACACTAATTTATTGGAGGAAAAATTAGAAGAATGAAGAAAGCCTAAGTATTATGTGGGACAGTATCAAAAATAAAATTTTGCATGTGACTGAAATTTCACAATGGGAGGAATTTAAAAAAAAACAAAACAAAACAGAGCTGTTGAAGATTTGTTGGCAGAAAACCTCCCAAAAGCCAAAAAAGACAAGAAAACCAAAAAGACAAAAAAAAACAAACTTACTGCCATAGAGATGATTTCAACTCATAGTGACTGCCCCTTGGGTTTCCTGGGTGATATCTCTACAGAAATAGATTGTCCAGTCTTCCTTCTGAAGAGGGGCTGTTGGGTGTGAACCACCAGCCTTCTGGTTGGCAGTCAAATGCCTTAGGCATTATGCCAACAGAGCTCCATCCATCCAAATAGTTCAAAGAACACAACACAGGATAGACCCCAAAAGAAAGTCACCAAAATATGTCATAATCAGTCTACTCAAAACAAAAGACAGAGGAAGTATTCTGAAAGCAGCATGGAAAAAACAAAATTTCACCTACAAAAGGGAATAATTAAGATGAAACTGTTTTCTCAGCAAAAACCATGCAAGCAAGAAGACAATGGGATGACATATGTAAAACCTTAAAATAAAAAAAAAGAAAAATGCCATCAGAAGTTATATATCCGGCAATATTATCTCTCAAATTTAAGACATTTCCAGATAAACAGAAATGAAGTGAATTTGCAAAAATAATACCAAACTTGCAAGGAATATAAAAGAGAGTCCTTCAGACAGAGAACCAAATAAAGCAACAACTTGTGATTAGGACACAGGACAGCATTTGTTGCATACCAACCCAGATAAAGAGAGCTGTCTGTAAGCCTGAAAACAATGAACCAATGACATCAATCTGTAAATGATGAGAACATCAAAATATAAAAGGGAAATTAATGGTGTAGTTATAGAATTTCATATAAAGAAGAAGTCAAGGTGATATCAAGAAAGAAAATACTGCTTTAATTTTAAGAAGATAAAGGTAATTTCAAAGTAACTGTTTCAGAGTTTGGTTTTTGGTTTAATGTTGCTGTAACAAATACCACAAATGAGTGACTTCAACAAACAAGGATTTATTTTGCTACTGTTTAGGAGGCTAGAAGTTGGAGCTCAAAGTGCCAGCTCTAGGGGGTGGGTGAAAGCCCTTCAACCTTGAGCTTCAGCTCCTCCTCTTGCTCCTGGCCCACTGGAGCTAGAGGCTTTTCTTAACTTAGGCAGCTGCTGGCTGCTGAGGCTGACATACCCAAGGCTGAAAATAAAATGGCACAATCTCAAGATTACAAAATACCATGGCAGGCCACAAGTTCAAGTCCAGATATAGAGGCAAGTGGCAAGAAACTTGTCAGGCTGCTGAATGAAGACTCAGCTATATGCAGGATGCAAGTATGTCAAAATGCTACAGAAACCTTTCTCAAACTTCCTTTATATACTGGAAGCAGGAACACATCCCTCAGGCAGCTACTGAGCTGCTCCAGTAGATTTCACCATGAAGTTGATTACCAGTTTCATCTCAGGGAATAACTACATTCAGCTTCCCAAACACTCAAAACCAGGCCCAGCCAAGTTGACACATAACCTCAACTACCACAGTAACCAAAAAGAAAGTTAACAAACCTACTTATCAAAATGAAATAGAAGAAAAGCATACTGATTCAATAAACACAAAATCAACAACAATGAAAGAAAGAAATGAATATCCTCAAACAAAAAAGGACTCAGTACAGAAAATAATGCAGAACAAAGAAACCATCGACATCACAAGCAAAACACAACAATACTCATACGTGTTAATAACTGCAATGAATGCAAATACCACAAACGTAGCAGTAAAGAGACAGAGAGTGACAAAATGATTTTTAAAAATGGTCCATCAATATGCTGTCTATAAGAGACACATCTTAGACCTAAAGATATAAATAAATGAAAATTCAAATTTTAAGAAAAATAATCATGACAGAAATAAACAATCATTTTAAAAAAGCAGGAATGTCAATATTAATCTTTGATAAAATAGACTTTAAGGCAAAATCTGCCATAAAACATAAGTAACAGCATTATATGATGATTGAAGTGCCAAATGAACAAGAGAGTATAACCATAATATACATATATGCATTCAATGACAGTGCTCCAAAATACATGGAACAAACTCTAACAGTATTGAAAAGAGAGTTATACATTCCACAATAATCATAGAAATTTCACCATACAACTTTCATTGAAGGACAGGTTAACCAGAAAGAAATTCAACAAAGATATAGAAGATTTAAATGCCACAATCAATCGACTAGAGTTTATGGACATACACAGAATACCACATTTGACAATAATAATGTCTTTATTTTTTTTCCAATACACAAGAATCATTCTCCAGGGGAAAAAAAAAAAAATACATTTTAGCCCACAATGAAAGTATCGATAAAATCCATAATACTGAAATAATGCAATGAATTTTCTTTGATCACAATATTATAAAATAGAAATCAATTAACAGGAAGAACAAGCAAAATTTCAAATGGAAACTGAATAACACTTTACTTAAAAAACACCGTGTAAAACAAGAAATAAAAATGAAATGAGAAAAATAAATAAATAAATCTTAGAATCAAATGAGAATGAAAAGGTAACACACCAAAACCCTTGGGACACAGAAAAAG
>NW_006921888.1:4255077-4256303 GCF_000298275.1 Orycteropus afer afer
AAAGGTTTATCTATAGAAGGAAATTTTCTTTGTTGGTTACCAGGAATGGGAGGGGAGGGGAAGGAAAGCTGTTAGATAGTTAGAGATAAGTATTGATTTGGGTGAAGAGAAGGGCAATGTACCAAATGTGAGTGACCCATATGGCAGCATTGAGGATGAGAAAGACATAGAGAGGTGCATGAAAGGTACAAACAAATATGAAACCTTGTGCACATACAGTACTGCGTTGTCAGTGAACGCAAACATGGGTATATGGGTGGATTGATGGGTGGACAGGATGAAAGATTAGGTATGTCTATGAAATGGGGATGGTATCCAAGAACATATAAAGGGTTGGCAGACAATGGTCCTAAAGTTTATGTGAATGAGCAGAATTCCCAGGTGTATTGTACAGCTGACAAGGGGCAAGGTTGTGGTCATTGCTTGGTCACAGCCAGCTACCCAGAGGGACTGAGTAGTTGAACCTGTGGGCTTGGGACCATAGTCACAGGGGACTTCAAGCTCAATTGGAATAACGTACTATACAAAACATTGTTCCACCTCCTACTTTGGTGAGTAGCGACTGGGCTCTTAAAAGCTAGCAAGCTGCCATCTAGATGCAACGATGGGGCTCTCCTTGTGCAGAGCAAAGAAGAATGAAGAAAACCAAAATTCCTGGAAACAATAAGTGCTAGTGACTGGTACACAATGTGATCTGTAGCTTTTACAACTATGAGACATGAAGAACTAGATGGTGCACGGCTACCACTGTCATCCACTTGGAAGGGGATCTATGTAGGAGATCCTTCATAGAGAGAGAGAACAATGTGGAACAAAACTCAAAATCATTTGGAGGGAAAAAAAAAGTGGGGGTGCAGGTTTGCTGGTCCTATAGAGCTTGGTGGAACCACTGTGTTTATGGCCCCTAACTGCCCTTCTGGTCTGGAATTGAACCTACACCTGTGGTTTCCAGCCAAACAAAAGACCGGCATATGAGTTGAACTTTTACCTCAAGTAGATACTCTCCTTGGAGAGAACAATCATGGGAGAAAGAAGGAATGCACAGGGAGACAGCTCAGGGAGCAGTATTCCATGGAGAGATGGACACAGGGAACAGTTAACTATGGGGAGGAAGTGGGAGGGGAGCTGTTGCATTGTGATAAACTGTGATCAATGTCATGAGACAAAGTATATGTGAACTGCTATATGGAAAGTGAATTTTCTCTGTAAATCTTCACCCAAATCAC
>NW_006921888.1:4257928-4265254 GCF_000298275.1 Orycteropus afer afer
AGATACAAAAGCTAATCACCAATTTTTATGGAAATTAAAAAGTCCTGGATAAATTAAGAATTATTTAAAAAGAAGAACAAAGTAGAAGACCTCACACTACTGGATATCCCCTACTATATATACATAAAAAAAAAAAAAAACTCTGCTGTAGAATCAGATCCAACTCATAGTGACCCCTCCTTGGGTTTCTGAGGTAGTATCACTACAGAAGTAGATTGCCCAACCTTCCTTCCAAGGAGTGGCTGGTGGCTAGAAATGGTAGTAAACATACTGGTTCTGCTACAACAGACATATTTACCAATGGAACAAAATTTATTACTCAGAAGTAAAACCATCCATCTATGGACAGCTATCTTCAACAAAGGGTCATAGTTCACTAAATGAAGAAGAGACAGTATCGTTAACAAATTGTGTTGGCAAAATTGGTGTCTATCTGAAGAAAATGAAACAGAACCTGTACATAGAAGTAACTCAAATGGATCAAAGACCTAAACGTAAAACCTAAAACTATAAAGATCATGAAAGAAAAAATAGTGATAATGCTAGGTGCCCTGGTATATGGCACAAGTAGAATACCAAACATAAGTAAAAATGCAAAAGTAGCAAAAAATGGACTAGATAAAGCAAGAGATGAATTAAAGCAAGAAAAGGAAACAAGGGCATTCGAGTTGGTAAGGAAGAAGTAAAACCTTATAATTTAAATAATTACCTTATAATTTAAATAATTAAATAGTAGACACTAAGAAACATAAACTTAATGCCACTTGTGAGCTTGGTTGCTTAATATTTTTAGACAACCACTGTGATCTTTATTTGGGTTAATTAACTTTGCAGGGCAGTGAGCTTTGGAAAATGCCTGCTTATAAACCAATTTATTTTAAAATCTTTCAAAACAATATTCATGTAAACAATAATATCTATTCAGTTTCTGTGCTAGTCTGTGGCTGATTTGAAATACCTTCCTAAATTTAAATATCATTTGAGGTCTACTATTAATCTTAGCAGGAGCTCTGGTAGTGTAGTGCCTAAGGCATTTGACTGCTAACCAGAAGTTTAGTGGTTAACCCACCAGTCACTCCTCGGAAGGAATCTACTTCTGTAGTGATACCACCTCGGCAACCCAGGGAGAGGTCGTTGAGTTGGATCCGACTCAATGGCAATGGGTTTTTTGGGTATTAATCTTAGCAAGGAGCTCTCTGATGGCATAGTGCCTAAGGCATTTGATCACTAGCCAGAAGTTTGGCAGTTCAAACCCACCAGCTACTCCTTGGAAGGAAGACTGGGCAATCCACTTCCGTAAAGATTTACTGCCTCAGAAACCCAGAGCGGGTCACTATGAGTAGGAATTGACTTGATGGCAATGAGTTTGGGTGTGGGGTTTTTCATTAATCTTAGAAATACAAGTCTCTAAGAAAATATTTTGCTTTTTCCAGTGAGTGGAAATGTAAGTAATTGAAGCATTAAAAAAAAAAAAAAAAAAAAATCACTGGTAACGGCTTTTTATCACTTCAGTGAAGAGGAACATAACTTCAGTTCGGTGTAGCCTTCAACTGATTCCTATAATTTCTGTATATAAGCCTTCACTCACTCTCTCATTCTCTCACAGGAACCATTTGTGATGTCAGAATTATAACCTGAGGTTACAGCACTGTGACATTTTAGAGCTCTTCAAGGTTTGTCAAGCACAGTAATTATATTTACTAGAAGGCTCTCACCTCTCATACTCATGCACCTTAATCACACATGGTGGAAATTTATAAAGTGTACAGTCCTAGAATAAGATGAGTGGGTTTAAATATTGCCTTTCGAGACATAAAGATAGGTCTGAAATTTTGAAAATAGAATAATCTTAACAGATGACTATGTTTTTTTTTTTTTTTTTTCTTTTTTAAGCTGGCATGAAAACTAGTAATGTGGTTTCTACATAGCTCGGTGTGGTAGTTAAGTTTGTGTGTCAATTTGGCTGGGCCTGGTTGAATGGCAGGGAAGCTGGTGGTAGTTATTCCCCATGATGAAACTGTCAATCAACCCCATGGTGGCATCTACCACAAGCAGCTAAGTAGCTGCTTTAGGGAGGTGGTCTGCTTCTCGGATATAAGAAGCAGCTTTGGGACTGGTCTCTAGCGTATGCCACTCTTGAACCTTCATGTGCCTGTGTTGTTGCTCGACAGCCTGCCATGCTCTGCCAACCTTGGGACTTTCAGTGGAATTGAATTAATGGCCTGCGTGTGGTTTGGAAACATTGCAACTGTGCCTTTTTACTTGTCAACATTGGGCTTGGCAGCCTCACCATTCAGCAGCTATCTGAGTGAAGAAAAGCCTTCAGCTCCAGTCGGCCGGGAGCAAAAGAGGGGAGCTGAAGCCCAAGGTTGACGGACTTTCACCCAGCTGCTAGAGCCTGGGACTTTGACCTCAGACTTAAAGCCTTCAAACTGTAAGAGAATAAACTCCTGTTTGTTAAGGCCATCCCATTTGCGGTATATTCTTGTCAGAGCAGCACTAGGTGACCAGAACACTCAGAAAAATCAATTTGAAGATTCTAGTCACTTATTCAAGGAGCTCTGTTGGTGCAGTGGTTAAACATTCAGCTGCTAACTGAAAGTTCAGTTGTTCTAAACCAACTGCGACCCCATAGGAGAACGATGTGGCAGTCTGCTTCACTCAGTTTGCTAACCTCATATACAAATGGAAAATAAGAGTATAAACAATGCTCAACATCATTTGTTATCACAAAAATGCAAAATTAAACATCAAAGACATACTGCTAAAACAAAAACAAAAACAAAAAGACTTGTGAGTGGCTAATCTTCATAAAAACTGAGATTTAGAGTGTTGGAAACCCTGTGGGACAGTTCTGCTCTATTTGGTAGAGTGACTACTAGTAGGAATTGGTTTTATTACATTGAAAACCAATTATATTAACATACAATTGAATAGTGACAAATTTCTATGTATCATTTTATGAAATATTGTACTTTTTTTTCTAATTATACCTATTATAACTAATTTTTCACAGTTGCTTGGAAATGTATTATGTGAACTTCCATGGAAATAGATATTTTGAAATAAGTATTGCTGAAATTTCAATGAACTAATTAGAGGAATTAATGTTTCTTTAAGCAGAAACTAATATTTGGTAAGCTCTTTTAATAAATTATTTTAATAATAACTCTGAAATCTTTTTTTTTTTTTTTTTCCAAAATATTTTTTGAAAGACATGCGTGGGACTTAAGCTTACGTGTCAATTTGACTGGGCCTGGTTTTAAGTGGCTGGGCAGCTGGTTGTAGTTATTCCCCATGATGAGATTGGGAATCAACTCCATGGTGGAATCTATTGGAGCAGCTGAGTAGCTGCTTTAGGGATGTGGTTTGCTTCCAGTGTATAAAGAAAACTTTTCAGAGAGGTCTCTGCAGCTTTTTGGCATGCTTGGACTCGACGGGTAGTTGAGTCTTCATTTAGCAGCCCGCCAAGTGTCCTGACAATCTTGGATTGTCACAATATGATAACTCATGGATCTCCTACTCTAGACCATATAGAATCATTAGTAAAGTTTATTATCAATTTTAATCATAGAATAATAAGTGAAATAGTTATTAATTGCTTAAATGTAGTATTTTATTCCCCCTTAGTTATGTCACTAGTCCTGATTAACTTTGGAAATGAGTAGATATTGTGAGACAAAAGATATAATGACTGTACATAAGCAAAATATTACAGTTGGTAAAGTTATTTCCCATGAATTTATGGCACAACAGTTCTCAAACCACTATGGTTCCATACTGAAGTTGAACAATCAAATTAATTGATATTGGATGGTAGAAGCCAGTGTTCCATTATCAGAAATTACAGATAAGGAAACAGAGAAGGCTAGAATGATCTTGTGGCAATGAAGTAGAGTGGGAGCTATCAGTATGAACTGATGGTTAACCTAAAATAGATACAGATAAAAAGATATATAAATATATGCAAATATGTTTATATATAACCCGATGTTGCTGTCTAGTCTGTTCTGACTCATAATGACCCTATAGGACAGAATATAGAACTGTGCTGAAGGGTTTCCAAGACTCTAAATTTTAGGAAGCAGACTGATACATCTTTCTTCCACAGAGGTGCTGCTGGTTTAAAAAAGCTGACCTTTTGATTAGCAGCTAAACACTAAACCACTGTGCAACCAGGTCTCCTCATGTTTCTATATTGTTTTGGTTACCTAGTGCTGCTGTAACAGACATACCATATATGTATCGCTTTAACAAACAGGGGTTTGTTCTCTTATGGTTTAGGAGGCTACAAGTCCACATTTAGATTACCAGCTCTAGGTGTTGGATAAAGGCTTGGGCTTTAGCTCTGCCTCTTGCTCCAGGCCCACTGAAGCTCGAGGCTTCTCCTAACTCAGACACCTGCTGGCTGCTGAGGCTGACAAACTCAAGGTTGACAAACATAATGCACAGTCCCAAGATTACCAAACAGAGCAGACCACTAGTTCAAGCCCAGAGACAATCCCAAGATCAGCAGGAAACTTGGCAGGCTGCTGAATGAAGACTTGGCTACATGCAGGGTCCAAGCATGCCAAAAAGCTCAGAGACATTTCTCAAAGCTGACTTCTTATATCATTCTTTATTCTTCCCTTCCCAGGTTCTAGTTTTCAGCTTTTTTTCCCTTCCCTGTTCCTTGTTACAACTTTTTTTTTTCTTTCCTTTGGATAACCCTGCACTTTCTTTTTCTTTCTGTGTTTTTCCCATTTTTTTTCTTCATTATTCTCCTTCTCTAATTTTTTTTTTATCGCCCTCTGCCCAGAAATTGTGATGTGTTTTTTTTTCCCTGTTCTCTGTTTTAGTTATTGTTTCTGTGTGATTACAGTGTATTTTTTTCTTATTTTATTTTATTTTTTGATGGTTATGCAATTGTTATTTTTGTCCAATTGAGTGGGAGACAGCAACAGTCCCCATTCAAGACAACTACACCCATACCTCCTGCAGCTTCTCTTACTGAGTGAGAGTCACTACCTCCTTCTCCACCAATGGGCCTATGATAAACAACCACCAAGAAGAACCTGAATTGCCCTTAGCTGCTGTTCACAAAGAGTTAAGAGAGATCTAAGTACATCAACATCACACTGTCTTGGAGAAAACAGACCATCACAGTCCATTAAAAGAACCAAGAAAAAGTGGTAGAAACAAGGGAGTAGGATACAGACCCAGAACACATCCCTGAGGAAGAAAAAGCATTGGAATTCAAATGAATTATATTTAGATACATTCAAAGGATTGAGAGACAGATGAAGGAAAACACAGATAAAATCCTAGAAGAATGTTGGAAGAAAATATAAGAACAAAATAAATGAAAAATTAGAAATGATTCAAAATCTACAGATAAAAATCCAGAAGATTAATATTAAATTGTCAGAAATAGATAACACATTGAAAGGGCAAAGGAGTAGAACTGATGCAATGGAAGACAATTAATGGGATTGAAGACATATACCTGAATACTTCTTTGGAAAGGGATCAATCAGAAAAAAAAAAAAAAAAAAAAAAAAGTGAAGAAAGCCTAAGGATCAAGTGGGATACCATCAAAAGGAATACCATATGTGTCCTTGGAATTCCAGAACAATAAGAGAAAAACAAAACCACTGAGAAAATTTTCCAAGATTTGTTGAAAGAGAAATTCCCAGATATGGTGAAAGATGAGAATATACCCATTCAGGAAGTCCATCAAAACCCAAACAGGATAAATACCAAAAGAAAATCACCAAGACACATCATCATCAAACTTATCAAAACCAAAGACAAGACAGAATTCTGAAAAGAGCACAGGAAAAACAAAAAGTTACTTGCAAAGGACAACTAGTAAGAATAAGCTCTGATTTCTCAGCAGAAACCATGCAAGTCAGAAGGCAATAGGATGGTATATATAAAACCCTGAAAGAAAAATTTTCAACCAAGAATTATATACCTGGCAAAATTATCCTTCATATATGATGGTGAAATTTGTAGATTTCCAGATAAGCAGAAACTAAGGGAATTTGTTAAAACCAGACCACCCTTACAAGAGATGCTGAAGGGAGTCCTTTGAACAGTATACCAAAAATAGCAAACAACAACCGACCATTAATACACAAGATGACATAACTCAGAAACCAAAGCTATGGACATATCCAAAGTAAAATAAGCTTACAAGATTGTAAACACAGAACCAGAGACTTCAATTGGCAAATGAAGACAACTAAAAAACCAAAAAGTTGGAAAATACTATGTAGTTTCAGAAATTCTAAATGGTGAGGAAGTCAAGAGAGTCAGTCACAAGATAGAATGGACTGTTCAAAACTTGGGGAGAAAATAAAATCACAAGGTAACCTCAAAGAAAAATGATAAACCTTCACATCACAGTGCAAAAGAGGACAAGCACAAATATTCAGCAAATACTAAAACAACAGCAACAAAGGAAATGATAACAAAATTCATAAACATAAAGAGCGCAGCACATAGAATAATATGGAACAAAGAAAGCAGAGACACCATTAAAAAACACATAACAAAATGACAGCAACCAACTCATACTTGTCAATAATTACAATAAATGTTAATGGATTAAATGCACCGCTCAAGAGATAGAGAATTGCAGGTGGATAAGAAAATAAAACCCATCAATATGCTGCCTGCAAGAGACATATCTTAGAGACAAAGCAAAAAATAGACTAAAAATCAAAGGTTGGAAAAAGATATATCAAGCAAATGGCAACCATAAAGACTAGGAGTGGCAATATTAATTTCTGACCAAATTGATTTTAAGACAAAAACCACCATACAAAACAAGGAAGGACATTATATAATGCTTAAAGTATCAATTGATCAGTTACAACCATAATAAATATCCATGGACCCAGTGAAAGAGCCCCAAAGTACATAAATCAGACTTTAAAAGAATTGAAGAGGCAAATAGATGGCTTCACAGTAATAGTAGGAGACTTTAGTACACCACTTTCAATGAAAGAACAATTGGAAAAAAACTCAACAAACATGCAGAAGAGCTAAACAATACAATCCACCAACTTGACCTTATAGATATCTACAGAGCACTTCACCCAAGGACAGCACAATATACATTCTTTTCTAGTGCACATGGAACATTTTCCATGATAGACCATATGTTAGGCCATAAAGCAAGCCTTAATAAATTTAAGAACATTGCAATACTGCAAAGCATCTTCTCAGATCGCCATGCTATCAAATTAGAAATCAACAGTAGGAAGATCAATGGAAAAACCATAAACATGTGGAAACTGAACAACACCCTCTTTAAGAAAGACTAGGTAAGAAAATAAC
>NW_006921888.1:4266025-4266998 GCF_000298275.1 Orycteropus afer afer
AAGACATTACTCAACAAGAATACAGACCGATACCCTTCATGAGTATAGATGCAAAAATCTTCAACAATATCCTACCCAATACACTCCAACGACATATCAAGGAAATCACTCATTATGACAAAGTGGAGTTCATGTCAGGTATGCAAGGATGGTTCAACATTTGAAGAACAATCAACGTCATCCACTACATAAATAAAACAAAGAACAAGAACCACACAATCATATCAATTGATGCACAAAAAGCATTTGATTAAATATAACACCCGATCTTGATAAAAACTCTCAGGAAAATAGGAATAGAAGGGACATTCCTCAACATAATAAAGGGCATCTATGCAAAACCAGCAGCCAACATTATTCTTAATGGAGAGAGACTGAAACCATTCCCCTTGTGAACAGAACCAGACAAGGATACCCTCTATCACCACTTCTATCCAACATTGTACTGGAAGTCCTAGCCAGGGCAATAAGGCAAGAAAGGAAAATCAAAGGCATACAAATTGGTAAAGAAGAAGTCAAATTATTCCTATTTGTTGATAATATAATCCTATACCTAGAAAACTCAAGAGACTCAGTCAAAAATCTACTGGAACTAATTGAGAGGTATAGCATTGTGGCAAGATAGAAGACCAGCATCCAAAAATCAGCTGAATTCCTCTACACCAGCAAAGATATTGCTGAAAAAGAAAGAAGGAAATCAGTATCATTTACAATGGCTACCAAAAAAATAAAATACCTGGGAATAAATCTGATTGCTGTTGTTATGTGCCACCGAGTTGGACCCAACTCATAATGACCCCCGTTTGGGTTTCCAAGGTGATATGACTACAGAAGTAGATTGCCTAACCTGCCTTCCAAGGAGTGGCTGGTGGGTTTGGACTGCCATCTTTCTGGTTAGCAGTCAAGTGACTTTGGCACTACACTACCAGAGCTCTTAGCAGGGACAAAGGAGACTTATAAAAGTATAAAAAAA
>NW_006921888.1:4269133-4273165 GCF_000298275.1 Orycteropus afer afer
TGCCACTTCCTGAATTGGATGAAGATTAACCAGTTCTTTTTGGTACAGTGACTCTGTGTATTCCTGCCATCTTCTCTTGGTGTTTCCTGAATCATTAAATATTTTGCCCATAGAATCTCTCAATATTGCTACTTGAGGCTTAATTTTTTTCCTCAATTCTTTCAGCTTGAGAAATGCAGAGCATGTTCTTCCCTTTTGGTTTTCAAACTCCAGGTCTCTGCACATTTCATTATAGTAATTAGTTTTGTCTTTCGAGCTGCTATTTGAAATCTGTTCAGCTCTTTCATCTTGTCATTTCTTCCATTTGCTTTAGCTGCTCTCTGCTCAAGGGCAAGTTTTAGCATCTCTTCTATCATCCACTTTGGTCTTCTCTTCTTTTCTCATCTTTTTAGTGATCTCTTTCTTTCTTCATGGATAATGTTATTGATATCTTCCCATTATTCTTCTGGTTTTTGGTCGTTGGTGTTCAATGCATCAAATCTATTCTTTAAATTATCTCTAAATTCTGGAGGGATATATTCAAGATCATATTTTGGCTCTCTTGAACTTGTTTTATTTGTGTTTAACTTCAAGTTGAGCTTGCATATGAACAGTTGATGGTCTGTTCCACAATCAGATCCTGGCCTGGTTTTGGCTGGAGATATTGAGCTTTTCCAATATCTTATCTATCAATATCTTTGCTCATGGATGTTTGTTGTTGTTGTTGTTATGTGCCGTTGAGTCAGACCTGACTCATAGCGACCCCTCCTTGGGTTTCTGAGGCAGTATGACTATGGAAGTAGATTGCCCCATCTTCCTTCTGAGGAGTGGTTGGTGGGTTTGAACCACCAGCCTTCTGGTTAGCAGTCAAGTGCCTTAGGCACTATGCTGATTAAATATTCTGAAAATGTCAATTCTACCCATAGCGATCTATACATTCAATGCAATCCCAGTACAGATCCAATCAACATTTTTTAAGGATATGGAAAAACCAATCACTAACTTTATATGGAAAGGAAAGAGACCCCAGACAAGCAAAACACTATTGAAGAAGAAGAGCAAAGTAGGAGGTATCACACTTCCAGATCTCAACACCTACTATATAGCCACAGTAGTCAAAAGTGCCTGGTGTGGTACAATAACAGAACATAAACCAACAGAATATAATTGAGAATCCAGAAATAGTTCCATTGACCTATGCTCAGCTGATCTTTGAAAAAGGGTCTAAATCCATTAAAAGGGGTAGAGAATTTTTATTTAATAAGTGGTGCTGGCAAAACTGGATATTCATTTGCAGAAAAATGAAACAAGATTTGTACACCACACCATACACAAAAACTAACTCCAGATGGATCGAAGACCTACATTGAAACCTAAAACTATAGAGTTCCTCAAGGAGAAACTAGGGGCAAATTTAGGGGACCTAAGATATGGCATAAATAGACTATCAAGCATAACCCAAAATACACAAACAGCAGAAGAGAAACTAAATGAATCAGACTTTCTAAAAATTAAATTTTTATGTGCTTCTAAGGACTTCCCCAAAAGAGTCAAAAGAGAACCTACAGATTGGGAAAGAATATTCAGAAATGACATATCTGACAAGGGAGTTATCTCTAGAATTTATAGAAAACTCCAACACCTCAATAATAAAAAGACAAATAATCCTATTAAAAAATGGGCAGAAGACATGAATAGACACTTCACCAAGCAGGATATACAGGCAGCCAACAAATGTATGAAGAAATGCTCACAATCATTAGCCATTAGAGAGATGCAAAAAGAAACAAAAATGAGATCTCATCTTGTCCCAGCACTAGCAGCAAAGTTCAACAAGACAGAAAATAACAAATCCTGGTGAGGATGTAGAAAGATTGGGACTCTCCTACACTACGGGTGGGACTGTAAAATATCACAACCACTGTGGAAAGAAGTATGGTGATTCCTTAGAAAGTTGGAAATAGAAATACCATTTGATCCAGCCATTCTATTACTAGGTATATATCCTAAAGAAGTGAGAGCCATGAAAAGAACAGACATATGCACACCCATGTTCATCACAGTACTATTTACCATAGCAGAAAGTTGGAAACAAACTAGGTGTCCACCAACTGAGGAATGGATAACTAAACTGAGCTACATGCACACAATGGAATACTATGCAACCCTAAAGAATAATGTAGAATCTGTAAAACATCACATAACTTAGACAAACTTGAAGGACATTATGCTGAGTGAAATAAGTCAATCACAGAATGACAAATATTGTATTGGTCTATTATTGCAAAAGTCAAGGAATGGTTTATATATGGAAGGAAATTTCCTTTGTTGGTTACCAGGGGTGGGATGGTAAGGCAGGGAACACTATTAGATAGGTAGAGATAAGTATTGATTTGGGTGAAGAGAAGGGAAATTTACCAAATGTGAGTGATCAAATGGTGGCATTGAGGAAGAGGAAGACATAGAGAGGTACATGGGAGGTACAGACCACAAAGATGAACTGTTTTGCACTTACAGTATTGTGTTGTCAGTGAAGGCAAACACAAGTATATGGGTGGATAGATGGGTGGACAGGCTGAACTATTAGGTATGTCTATGCAGCAGGGAGTGTACCCAAGACCATGTATAAGGTTGGCAGACAATGGTTCTACAAGTGTATTTGTATGTTTTGTAAGAATTTCCAGGGGTATAGTAGAGCTGACAAAGGACAAGATTGTAGTCACTTCTTGGTCCCAGGGGGAGTGAGTAGTTGAACTGGTGGGCTCAGGACCATAGTCACAGGGGACATCAAGTTCAGTTGGCATAACATACTATACAAAACATTGTTCCACCTCCTAATTTGGCGAGTAGTGACTGGGATCTTAAAAGCTTACAAGCAGCCATGTAGATGCAATGATGGGTCTCTCCTCATACAGAGCAAAGAAGAATGAAGAAAACCACATATTCATGAAAGAATTAGTCCTTGCGACTGTTATACCATGCGACCCTCTGCCTATACGACTATGAGAACAGAAGAACTAGATGGTACCCGGCTACCACTGTCAACCACTCAGAGGGGAATCTATGTAGGAGATAATGGATAGAGATTGTGGTGGTTTTGTTTGTGTGTCAGCTTGGGTGGGCCTGGTTGAGTAGCTGGGCAGCTGGTGGTAGTTATTTCCCATGATGAAACTGGCAATCAGCCTCATGGTAGGATCTACCACAAGCAGCTGAGTAACTACCTTTGGGATGTGGTCTGCTTCCTGTATATATGGAGAAGTCTTGGGAATGGTCTCTAGCATATGGCACACTTAGAGCCTGTATGTAGCTGTGCCATTGTTCAGCAGCATGGCATGCTCTGCCGACCTTGGGACTTACAATGGATTTGAATTAATGGCCTGCCATGTGATTTGGTAATATTGGCACTGTGCCTTGTTACTTATCAACCCTGGGCATGGCAGCCTCACCATTCAGCAGCTGTCTGACTGAAAAAAAGCCTCTAGCTTCAATGGGCCAGGAGTTGGAGGTAGAGCTGAAGCCCAAGGCTGAGGGGCTTTCAACCAGCCCCTAGATCTTAGCACTTTGAACTTGGACTTAAAGCCTCCAAATAGTAAGAATAAACTCCTGTTTGTTAAGGCCATCCCATTTGTGGTATATTTCTTGTCAGAGCACCACTAGGTAACCAGAACAGGCAGGGAAAACAATCTGGAAAAAAACTCAAAATCATTTGGGGAAAAAAAAAAGGACCAGGTTTGCTGGTCTGATAGAGCCTGGTGGAATCACTGAGACTATGGTCCCTAGCTGCCCTTCAGGTCTGGAATTGAACCTACACCTGTGACTTCCAGCCAAACAAAAGACAGGCATATGAGTTGAACATGTATCTGAGGTAGATAGACTCTTTGGAGAGAACAATCGTAGTAGAGAGAAGGGCTGTTTATGCACAGGGAGACAGTTCAGGGGGCAGGAGTACATGGAAGGATACAGGGAAGAGGTTAACTTTAAGGATGTGGGAGGGGAACTGTTGCATTGGGGTAAATTGTAGTCAAAGTCATGAGACAAAGTGTATGTGAACTG
>NW_006921888.1:4273326-4279952 GCF_000298275.1 Orycteropus afer afer
CAATCTACTTCCATAGTGATTGTTGTTGTTGTTGTTGTTGTTTGCCGTCGAGTCGGCCCGCCTCGGAAACCCAAGGAGGGGTCGCTATGAGTTGGTGAGTTGGGTCCAACTAGAAGGCACATAATAACAACAATATATATATATAGTTTCCATGATTCAATATCAACATATATTTAATGGAATTTTATTGTTTTGATATTAGTAGTTTCCAAAATATTTTATCTTACTAGATAAGTAGAATATAATGATGATGACACAAAATAAGGTTTTTGAATTTTTAAAAGGAAATTATTTGGGTGATATATTCCATAATCAAGTAAGTTTTTTTTTAATTACTTAAATAATTTAAGGCAATCTATACTGTAGAACTTCTTAGGTCTTTATTATATTAACATTATTTCTTAATTTTTTTAAGAAGAAAATAGGTAGCTGGACAACTGACTGGAAGAAATCCATAACTGTGCCCATTCCTAAGAAATGTAATCAAACAGAATGTGGAATGTTTACCATTCTTTGAAAACAGAATTTTTCTTTCTTTTTTTTTTTGTATAGCATTTCTCTGTTCTTTTGTGAAATAAACTTTAGGAAATACTGATATAAATATTTCCATTCCCTTAAGACACAGTCATGTTTCTATATATTTTTCATTATTGCTAAGGAATACAGTAAAATTCCCCAATGTCAATTGTTCTCTCCTATTTAAAACAGTATTCTTGGCTAAAAGGGAAACAGAGTGTGACTTGATTGATCTATCTCAGTAGAGTAACCCCTATAGTTATATACATGAGAGTTTATATCAATTAGCCTAGGCTGAATGTGATTCCACACCCCTGCTAACTAGTCTCAAGAAAGTAATTATTATATATACTGCAAATCTTCTGTCTAGGTGACCTTCAGCCTTACCCAATGCTTGCAGGTCATAGCCTGACTGGTTCTGCTTAGCTCCCATTATTTACAGGCATGGTTATTTCTTATTGCTTCCTCTCTGAATCAAGACACTGAAATAAGTTTTTGTTTTAATTTAGCATAATTGGTAATTTTATATGCTCTTCTGGTTGCATATGTTTCTATCCAAGTTTTCCATCCAATTATAAACACCTGAAATAGCATTACTGTAAGCAAAACTTACTTGTTCTACTATAACATCTATGCTATAAGTAAATAGCAAATATATGGCAGTTTTCAAAAAAAGCTACTCATATAACTAGAAGCTGTTCTTGTCTTTCTTATTTAATAAGGTAATTATAATATGTTAATAAGGTGTTTCTCTTTGCATTTACACTCTTCAAAAATATTTTACAATTCTATACAGACAAAGTTGTATATTTAGCTTTGACAAAGATTTGTTTTAAATTTAGCTCTGCAGATTAACATCATACATGTTTTAGTTATGATATGATGGTGGGAGTTAAAAGATTCTATTTCCCACATGTACTGACAGATAAAGGGAAAATTAATCTTGTGGCATGGTTTAGTCTTTAAGTCTCTAAAATACACTGGTTAAAAGAATAAATCTGATAATCAAAATATAACTGCTTCAGTGTATCATCTTTTCAATAATAAGATAAAGATGTGATACTAAATGTTTCACTGGGCTTTTGATGGTGCTTCTGCAAACTTGATAGAAATATGGCTTACACACTGGGAATAAGAAGAAGTCAAATGCTTTTAAAGGTAAAATTACAAGAAGTAAAAAAGACTCATTACTAGTAAAGGCATATTCAGATAATCTCAGAAAGATGTTACTGTTTTAAATTAATATTTGTGTTTAGATATAGCAAGCTATGTAGAAAATGGATATGTTTTTAACTATCTTTAAAATTAAATCGGTCCTTAATCATAATATGTACTTGAGAAAACACAATTTCTGCCACAGTTAATTTTTTTTTTTTTCCCAATAGGAACCTGTTTAAATTCTTATTCTAAGTGTTGTGTGGAAATATTTTTAATTTGTCTAGTTAAATATGTTACCATGAGTTGATATTGAAGTGTCTTTTTCTTATTCCTAAAAAGAAATGGATTTGCTTAACAGGGTTAACTGATCATAATGTGACTATAATCCTAAAATGCACAGTGCTACATCTATACATCTATCTATCTATCTGTATTTTTCCCTTAAAATATTTGATTCAGGAATAAGGTAAATTTTGACACAATACAGAAAGCTAACAATAAAATGTACTCTTCATGATTTGACTGAATATTTAAGATAAAATTTTTTCCAAAGAAGGATACAACAGGCTTCAGAAACTTCTTGCAGTAAATTACATTAGTAATTAATTTTCCAATGTTATATATTATATTGTTCTTTATATTCTACATGACTATTTCTATAAATATATTTACTCATACTTGAATAACTTAGAAAAGTAAGTCTTGTTAACAAATGATGAAACAAACTAACTTTTAGAAAGACTGGTTTTTCAAGGTCACAAAAGTATTAAGTGTTATAGCAAGGAAGGAAATATGGGTGTGCCTTACCTGAGCACATGCTATTCCACTATACCATGCATGTTTCATACATATTTCCTTAATATGTGGGATTTAGTGTATTTATACTATTATAAATATTAAGTTTAACATTTATTATTATATGAAAGGTATGTTCTAAATTCTCTTATATGTATTAAGTGATTTAATCTTAACCACAAAGCTGTGAAATAGGGGATATTATTACTCCTTTTCATATCTGAGGCAACCAATGTCAAGAAAGATTATGTAACTTACTAAACTTTTCACAACAGCAAATATCAAAATGAGATTTACTCAAACATTTTGGGATGCCACTCAAAGGCATTCCTGGGAAGGGTCACTCTAGATAATACTGAAATTTTCTTTCACAGTGATTTTTAGAATGGTTTGAAGATATAACATTCCCCTTGCTCACCTACCTCATACTAACAAATTGAGAAATAACACTGGAAAAATAAAATAAAAAAGAAGAAGAAAAAGTAGAGGACTATTAATTAGGTTTTGTGGCAAAAAGAAAAAAAAAAAAAAAAAGAAGTGGTATAAATTTCCAAATACCTTCTCTTCCTGCCACCATTCCCTGTCAGGATATAATCATATTTCAGATGTTTTCCTGTCTTGGATCATGCCATGACTATTCCCATTTTTAGTTTTTTGGCATACTAGTTTGAGGGAAATCTTTGGGATACTTTTTGTACCAAAATAACATTATCAACATAAGCAAAATATTGTCTGCAATTATCCCAAGCCTGTACTATGTCTTGTGTGTGTGTGTGTGTGTGTGAGTGTGTGTGTGTATATGCACAAGTACACAAGTTTGTGTGTTTACCCTCTCATCTCCTCTTGTGCATCAGAGTCAGGCTGCTTCTGATAAATGTACCTCTAGTAAGGGTGTTACAGCAGCTTATCTTTCAGTGAATCATTTCCTTCTAGATTGGAGACTGGCTCAATTAATGATGTCGTTTACAGGAATTGTGTCTTCCTTCTGAACAGTTCATAGTGATCAAAAAAGAATGGTATATTTTGGTTCTTGTACTAATGCCTATTAATACTGTTGTTAGTTGCCATGAAGGCTATTGCAAACCATGGATGACCCCATGGGTGCCGAGTACTCCATAAACTTTCAGGAGCAATTACCAGGCCTAATTCCAGAGGCACATCTGGGTGCATTTGCACTTCTAAACTTTCAGCTAGTATTTGAGAGCTTAACTCTTTGTGCTACCCAAGCACCTATTGAAACTGAAAAAATAGTCTCCATTTGTTTTTCAGTAAGAATTAATCATATCAGTGTTCACTAGGAAATTTTTAAGTTCCAGATTGACACTTCATTTAATCATGCTCCTTCCAGTAAACCAAAAAACAGTTGATGCAGACTATAATTCTCAATTTCCCCATCTTTAAATTGGTAATAATAATATCTCTTCAAATTGGTTAATATTGATATTAGAAGTAATTCTTGTAAAGTACTTTAAAGGTGTTTTATATAAGAAGCTATGGATAAAGCTATGCTAGTAAATTTTGAAAAGGGAAATTATATAAACAAGCTTAGCAATCAAATACTATATAAAATAAAATTTTATCTAATAATGATAATGAGACATGAAAAATTTGAGCTGTATTGAGTAAAGTATGAAAGTAAATAATAATTACTTTAATGAGAAGAAAAATGCAATTATGTTAAGATATTGCAAATAAATGTTTTATTAATAGAGCTTCACATTAGTAGTAGGCTAATTATTTAAAGCTATGCAAGTGGATTAATCCAAGAAGGGAATACCAGGAAATAATAAGTTAGTGTCAACAGAATGACTGGAGACATGTGCATTGAGTTACCAAAGACAACTGGCTAAAACTCAAAGGACTAATTAAAATTTCAATCCCAAATCAAAATGAGACTACAGTGGAACATCAGTCAACCATAGAGAGACTCCAGGCAAATAAACAACAATAATAACAAAAGTGCCCTTGACCTTATTGTTCTTCACTTAACTAAGAACAAAGTGCCCTGAGAAAAATGTACTGACTAAACATGCCCCAGCCTTTCTATAAACCAATTCTCTTAGGAAGCTAATCTGTCAGAACAAGACAAAATAAACACATGCATGTGTTTGTGAATGAATGTTAATGCTAATGAATATGATGAAAATTGTAATTCCATGTCTATCTATATTTTGTGTGAATTTTCCACTCAAGGAATTGTGCTTGGAGAAATAATTTTCACCAGTCAACATGGGGTTGACATGATATTAACAGGTTATCTTTCCAAGGAAGATTCTATACTTCCAATACTTTAAGACAATGTAAATATGTTTGAGAAAAGAATTTGTGAAAAAAATGTGATATTTATAAGATTCAGAATGATATAAAAATGGCTACAAAAAGGGAATATCTTTGTATTTTACTTATCTTTCATTGTTGTTGTTGTTGTTATGTGCCACCGAGTCAGCCCCCACTCATAGTGATCCCCTCCTTGGGCTGCCCAAGCAGTATAACTACGGAAGAAGATTGACCAACATTCCTTCCGAGGAGTGGATGGTGGGTTTGAACCTCCAGCCTTCTGGTTAGCAGTCAAATGCCTTAGGAACTACTCTACCAGAGCTCCTTTATCTTTCATAGTGCTTGTAATTCCAACGTTGAATTCAATTCAGAAAAAAATAAGCAACCAGTAAGTTGTTTAAGAAGATTTTTCTCAAATAATTTATTTATAGTGATAATTTTTGTACTATCAAATCCACTAAGGGGTTGAACATTCTGAGTAATAATCTAACTTAATAACATTAAAATACATGAGGAGATTGGAATTCAAAACCAAAACCAAACGATAGATTCAAATATTTATAGGTTTTGTTTATGATCAATGATCATATGTCCAGTTGAGAAAAGGTTATTTTCAGTGAACATATTATAGCTATTTCTGAGTTCATATATCGCTGTTGAAAAAATATATCTCCTTTTCCCTAAATATATTGAATATTGTTATAGTAAATTAGACAAAGAATACAGATATAATCTGATATGTGCAAATTATAAATGATAGTGATGTAGATTTAGTTATACTATAGAAGAACAGGGGAGCTCTGGTAGCATAGTGGCTAAGGCACTTGACTGCTAACCAGAAGATTGGTGGTTCAAACCCACCAGCCACTCCTTGGAAGGAAGACGGGGCAATCTACTTCCATAGTGATACTGCCTCGGTAAACCCAAGGAGAGGTCTCTATGAGTCAGGTCTGACTCAACGGCACATAACAACAACATAGAAGAACAGACATTTTTGATATTTCATGGAATCTGCAATGCTATCCATTTTAAGACATATGATTTTATATACTACTAAGCACTGGGCTAAATGAGCTCTGGGGTGCTGTGGTTAAGGAATTGGGCTGCTTGGAAAAGACCAGGGGTTCAAACCCACCAGCTACTTAATGGGAGAGAGATGAGGCATTCTATTTCTATAAAGATTTACAGCCTGGAAAACCCTATGGTGGTCACTATGAGTCATAATCAACTCGATAGCAGTGAGTTTAGGTTTTAAGCACTGGATGACTAGCAAAAAGTTGGTGTTTAAGACCCTTCTCGAAGTGCTCTGGAGGAAGGCCTAGCAATCTTCTGAAAGATCACAGCACTGACAACCTTATGGAGTGGAATTCAACTCTGCACACTTGGGGTGGTCATGAGTTACAGTTGACTCAACAGAAACTAACAACAGCAACAGAAAAAAAATGTTCACAAATATAACTGTAAAATGCTACAGGTTTTTTTAGATCTGGCAAGATGGCCGACTAGGCAGAAAGACTGCACAGACCCTCTTCAACAAAGAAAAGGGAAACCAATTAACACAGACACAGAAGATAATCCTGGACCCCTGAGCCTTGAAGGGAAGGATATACTAGTGGACTAAACCCCAACTAGCAGAAGAATTTGGGTGAAAATACCAAAAAATGAGACAGATGGAACTGTGGTCTGGCAGCAATCCTGAGCGATCCTGAAGGCGCAGACAACTTGGAGAAACCTGAGTGGTGGTACGACCTAAGAATTAACCTAAAAATCACCCTGCTAGCCAGGGACTGCACAGAGGACTGTGCACGGTGGCTAGGGAACAAACGGAGAAGGTAAAGAGAAAGGTGGGCTGAACTGTGGACTTTTGAGGGTCCAGAGGG
>NW_006921888.1:4282522-4285010 GCF_000298275.1 Orycteropus afer afer
CTGTGGTCGATGACATGAGACAAGGTATATGTGAACTGCTGTATGGAAAGTGAATTTGCTCTGTAAATCTTCACCTAAATCATAATAATAAAAAAAAAAATGCTACAGGTTTTCAATATGCACCATGATTTAACATTTTAAAATGTAAAAAAATGTGCTTCTTAGAATTGATGAATATAGGTTTTGAACAACAGATAAATTATTAAAGATATTTTCAAAGTGTCATTAGGGAGGGTAATATGGGTCCCAATTCTCTAACTAAGACATTTGTGTTTCTTTTGTTTTTATCCTCTGATAGGTAATACAAATTATTTTTTAAAGATGCCCAGATTTCTAAGATAGTATCATTTAATAATACTTCAGTAAAACTTTGTTGTTTTTTTGTTTTCACTAATAGAAATAATACAGTTTGTTTCAGATTACTCTTCAGTTAGGTAAGTAAATATCTTAATCAAAACCCAGTATGTGATAGTTAAGGTTGTGTGTCAACTTGACAGTAGCACAATTTCAAGTGGTTTAAGCACTTGTGATATAGCCATCTCCATGATGAAATCTGATGCAATGCAATCATTTATATGATGAGATATGAGTTATGTTATGCTATGAGAAGACAATAAGTTGAAAGGGAATTTCTTAAGGCATGTGGCGTGCTTTATATATATATATATATACACACACACACACACATATGTATATATGTATATGTGTGTGTGTGTGTGTGTGTGTAACCTGACAACCTGGGAAATTCTTCTGGCTTTCTGCTAGATCTAATCTTCTATCTAGCTCATCATTATCTGGTTCCTGGTGCTTCAGCTACAGTGTCCTACTGTATTGCCCATTGGTCTTGGGAATGCTACCTTCACAGTTTGAGAGCCAACAATCTGCCATTTTACTTTCCAGTCTTGGATTCATCATTTACTGAAGCCAGCAGCCTGCTATATGCCTGTTGATCTTGGGTTCATCAGCCCTGGAAGCTGTGTGAGTCAGAAAGGGCCTCCATCTTGATATTTGACCCACGAACTTGGGATTTGCCAGCCTCTACAACTGTGTGAGCCATTTCTCTAAGATAAATTTTTTTCTCTCTCTCTCTTTAGAGAGGGAGAGAGAGAGAGAGAGATTTCATTGATTTTGCTTCTCTGTCAAACCCAACCTAAGACACCAATATTTTCAGCATTTTAAAATATTTTATTCTAATGATTTCTTTCCCCATGCAGTTGAATTATGTGAGAAAAAAAAAGGTAAAGGATCTGAGAAAAGAAATAGTTTACTACTACTGAGCAGATAAACAAAAAATGAAAATCTAAAATCAAGTGTTGCCTAAAATTGCTAATATTTAAAACCAGTTGCATTCAAGTTGATAGAGACTCATGGTAACCCTATGTGTGTCACAGTAGAATTATGCTCCCTTGGGTTTTCAATGACTGATTATTTGGAAGTAGATTACCAGACCTTTCTTTCAAGTCACCTCTGACTGATTAGCAGCCAAGAACATTTAACCATTTACATCAACCAGGGATTATCGTCAAAATTTAGCACAGTAAAATTTTCCAGATGTATTTCTTACTACAGACTAAAACATTTTTACTTTTGTGAATGTGTGTGTACATATGTGTTTATGTGTATGTGTCCTTGTATGTTGAGGACAGAAGGACTAATTTTAACATTTCCTCCTACTGCTGTATTATTTCTAGCTTTGGCTTAGTTTTGAATTTAATTTTCTTTTCCTTCACCATACTTCAGATCTTCATTATACTTATGTTTAAGACTTACGTGTTGATTAAATTAGTCAGCATTTGATGTTTGGTGCATCTTACAAGTAATTTTTATTTACTTAGAGGTCATATAGATCTAGAAACAAATAATCTGTGTTAAGCTCAATTAAAATGAATATATGAAAAAAATGTCAAAATTTTGGTTCAAGTAATTTATTTCATAAATGAAATACAACAGAAAAAAAAAAAAAAAACCTTGCCAAATGCCTTGTGATTAATTAAAGGATTCTATTTCTAACCTTTTTTTGATATGCAAAATGATATATATTTATAGTATGCTTTAAAAAGTATGCCAAAGTGTTCTAAAATGTGAGCCAAATTTTGAGCACTTAAAAATTTGTTATGAAATTAAGAAACTCTTTCAAGCTTTGTGGTATTTTTAAAAATTACAATTAGCGTCATTTGATAAAAATTGTTTTAGAGGTGCTGTAGTTCCCAAGTAGAGGTGTGAAGAGATCCAAAAATACTCTTACGACATGAGACATATCTGGTTACTATTATGTAGAAAACAACCATTTAAAATTCCTGGAAATATTCTTAAGGGCATACCAACAAAATGAAGAAACGTTTATTCTAGGAAACCTACTAAATCTCAGTAAAAACATCAAGAGTCAGTTGTACTTGAGCCTCAACTTACCTATCTCTATCAGGTTAATGTGATGGAAGCTCCAATCTGGTCAAGTGTGGCCAACGGGATGGGGCTCTTTTTTTTTTTT
>NW_006921888.1:4286065-4293590 GCF_000298275.1 Orycteropus afer afer
ATTTGCATCTCTCTAATAGCTAATGATCGTGAGCATTTCTTCATATGTTTGTTGGCCGCTTGAATATCCTCCTTGGTGAAGTGTCTGTTCATGTCTTCTGGATGGGGCTCTTTTTTAAAGGTCTGTCTATTGTTTGACTGAAAGTTGAGCCACTAGGGTACGTTCACTTCCAGGGTTGAATGGTAAAGAAAGGCCATAATCTTGTGAGTTCCACCAGTCTCTATCAGACTAGTAAGCTGACCCTTTTTTATGATTTTGACTTTTATTCCTTATTTTTCTCTCATTCTATCGAGGACCTTATGTTGTGATTCCTTTCAAGGGTAGTCAGTACTGGTACCCAGTCACCATCTAGTTCTAGTCTAAAAGTCGAGGAGGCTGAGGTTTCCATGGTTCATTTGTCTTTGGATTATTTATTTTCATGTGTTCTTGATTTTCTTCATTGTTCTTTGTGTTGGACAGAGAGATACCAATGGTTGCACCATATATGGCTGCTCACCAGCTTATAAGAGCCCAGTCTCTACTCACCACAATAGGATCCAAACATGTCATTTTTACTCATAATCTTTTAGCTTAAACTTCATCACCTGACAGCACTATCAAATAAAATTATTTAATTTACTGAATGTGGTGTCAGACACTACTCCTTACTGGAGCAGCGTATATGAGTCCTCCTCCACTTCCTCTGGTCAGAACTATAGGTATTGGTATAAAGCTTTCTGAAACTCTCACAATGTAGTTAATTAATTCATAGTAGAGTATTGCAGTGGAACTGTTGGACACTACAAAATCTTACACTGGTTTAATAGACTTACATTAAAAAAAGTTATGTCAATAAATCACTCTACAAAATATTACTTTAAATATCTATACAGATTTATCAGATCCTATTCTTATTTGACTCTGCTATGTGACTATGATGAATTGTTTACACAATCTTTACATTATTGTGTACATTTTCTTAAAAAATAAATAGAATAGTTGTAAATGAAAAACTATTTTAGGATTATCTGACATGATTGCTTGTTCACTTATTTAATTTTATTTTTGGTAATCAATAAGAACAAAATGACTAATTTTGGAGAAATGGGTTCTATTGAGAGCTGTTAAAATGAGTGAGAGGCTAGACACAGTGAACAGGGACCAAAAACCCAAGTAGCCGTAAACACAGAAATATTATGCTATTAGATGCCACCATTGCAGCTAAGTATATTAGGGCATTATTCCTCCATACCAGTGAACTCACTATTAACACCAGACACTTAATGACACTAACTCAATCCAACATGGTTCCTTTCATTATTGAATAAGTTCTGCAGCCAGTTTTTACCTACCTATATCCTAAAAACATTTGAATTGATCAAACATGGTTTAAATAATTATTTGTAATATATTTAAGATATTTACTTTTCAAGTGAGAAATAGCCTAAAATAAATGCATCAAATTTAAGAACAATGATATTGTAGAAAATTAGAAAAAATAAACCATTAATTTCTCATAAACATGAATTGCTTATACATACTTTTGATGATGTGTCTTCTCCTTAAAAATAAATATAATTTCAATATTTGATTCCCAAACCACAAAACTTGTGTAGCTACTACATAATGCAACAAAAGAATGGTATATTCTATGCAAACTGTTCCAAAAAAATAAACACAAGTGGAAAGTTATTATTTGTATTCAATAGCTCTCATTGAAAGCTTTGGCAAAAACAAGCCTCCAGGAATTGACTGAAGACCAAGCAAGATATTTTAACTAACTGATGAAACACCTACTCACCTATGCCAAAAAATTTGGAAGACATCTACCCTAACAACCAATTGGAAGAGACCCATATTTGTTCCCATTCCAAAGAAACGTGATCCAACACAGTGTGGAATTTTTTGAACTATAATATTAATATCATATACAAGTCAAATTTTACTGAAGATAATTAAAAAAAAAAAATTGCAGCATTACAACAATAGGAAACTGCCAGAAATTGAAGCCAGATTAAGAAGAGGACATAGAACAAGGGACATCATGCTGATGTGAGATGAATCTTGGATGAAAATAGAGAATACAAGAAAAATAGATACCTGAATTTTCTTAAATTTTCAAAGGCATTTGACTATGTGAATACTAACAAATTACAGACACCATTGGAAAGAATAGGAATTCCAGAAAACATAATTGTACTCATGTGAAATCTACATAAACCAAGAGGTAGTCATTAGAACAGAACAAGTGGATATTGCATGGTTTAAAATCTGGAAAGCTGTGCATTTGTATTGTGTCTTTTCACTCTGTATTCTGAGCAAATTATCCAAGAAGTTGGACTATATGAATGAAAACGTGGCTCACATTAACAATTTCCAATGTGCTGATAACACAACCTTGGTTGCTAGAAGGGAAAAGGACTTCAAGCTCTTATTCATGAAGATCAAAGACTCTAGCTTTCAGTATGGATTACTTCTCAACATAAAGAAAACAAAAATCTTCACAATTAGATCAACAGCCAAAATCATGATAAATGGAGAAAAGATTAAGTAGTGAAGGATTTCAGTTTACTTGGATCTGAAATCAACATCCATGGAAATAGCAGTCAAAAACTCAAACAACATATTGCACTGGGTAAATCTACTGCAACATTATCTCCTTAAAAAATAATGATAACACTTTAAGGACTAAAGTGTTACTAACCCAAGTCATGTTACATTCAATTGCCTCATACACATATGAAAGCTAGACAATGAATAAGGATCACTAAAGAAGAAATGATACCTCTGAATTATGGTGGGGGTGACAAACATTCACTGTACCATGGACTGCCAGAAGAATGAACAAATCTGTTTTTGCAGAAATATAGCCAGAATATTCCTTAGAAGCGAGGTTGGTGAGACTCCCTCTTACACACTTTGGACATGTTATCAACCGTGTAGAAAGACATCACGCATGGTAAAGGGTCAATTAAAAAGAGGAAGACCTTCAAGAACATGAATAGGCACAGTAGCTGTGACAATGAAGTCTAACATAACGACAATTGTGAGGATGGTGTAGAACCAGTCAGTGTGTTCTTGTGTTATACATAAAGGTTGCTATGAGTTAGAACCCACTGGATGGCAACTAACAACTACAACATACTATTATGAGATTGGAAGACAGTAACTGAATCTTGGAATTAGAATGTTTAGTCTAGAGAATTGGGAGTATTTAACAATTTCAAGTGTTGGGAAAATATTTCATTTTTTATCATTTTTGAGTCTCTTTCTCCAGGCACCAATTCCAAAGGATAAAGAAATATAGTTCAAATGATGTGCACTTCACAAAGCTTCATAAAACTTGTGAAAAATACATTTCAAAAGAGAGAAAAACTTAAGTTGTCCCATAAGTTTATACCAGTGGGTTTTATTATTGTTTTTGTTGTTTTCTCAAGTGAAAAGTTTAAGGAGGATACCTGAATTAAAATTTGGTACTAGTTTTTATCATAAGTCAAAGGACTTTACAATCAAAATTACATGGAATTATAATTTTCAAATATAACTTATAAGGCTCTATAGTATGTGTATATATATATATATATATATATATATACACACACATATATATATATAATATTCATACTGTGATTTTTAAAACATATAAAATATAATTTATATATTTAATTATATTCCCACAATGAAAATAAAAATAGAAAAATTGTTATATGTAACAGTTTCTGACATTCGATATTCTGCCTTTGCTCATATCATTTATCATTCTAACCTGAATGAATAAGCTATTTTGAGATTTTATATATATATATATACACACACACACACACACACACACACACATTGCCTGTAGAACTTTGTTTGTTGTTGTTGTTGTTATTTGCTGTCAACTCGGACCCAACTTATAGTGACCCCTCCTTGGGTTTCCGAGGCAGTATCACTACGGAAGTAGATTGCCCCATCTTCCTTCTGGGGAGTGGCTGGTGGGTTTGAACCGCCAGCCTTTTGGTTAGCAGTCAAGTGCCTTAGGCACTATGCTACCAGAGCTCCCGGAACTTTGTTTAGTACTTGATATTTTTAATTTTATTTTTATAAAATATATCATCCACAAATGCATAAACTTTCGATTAACCCCTTTTTTCATAGATATTAATGAAAGATTTAAGGCATTTATTCCCAGGATTGTAATAAAACAGACTATTTAATCCTAAGGGAGTTCTGGTGGCATAATTAAAAGAGACATCATATTAATCACTTCATGTCATAAAAGTAAAACTATCAATTTAATTTCTTTTTTAAGTTAAAGTCATTTTCAATTCCCACTATTATTTTCATTTATTGACTCACCTATTCCCCTTAAATTCCCATAAATTTTGGTTTTGCCATCATTGCTTTAAAATTTTACAAACATGTCTTTTCAATTATATTTTAAAATATAAAATGAGTAAAAAAAAGATAAAATAATAGCCATTCTGTTACAATCTGTAGCCTAGTATTTATTTATTGCCAATGCTTTGCAGATTTCAATCTAAATCCTAACTATTGATGACAAGTGTGTTCAGTTCCTGGAGTTACTGGCAGTTCAGTGTCAAAAGTACTAGGATAACAAAATCCCAAGCCTTAAAATGCCAGACAGAAAGTAACGACCTTTGAAACAGTTTTCAAAAGCCATAAAAGACACCTACATAATCTTGCACTATGTACTCAGCTTGTATAGAAAATACTGGGTAACATATTTGGTTTCTGCTGTTCCAATGCAGCTGTCTTATGACAAGCCTTGCCACTACTGATACAGATAAATACTTCCAAAGTGAACCCTTTTAAGATACGTAGTCTAACAATGAAAACTAGCTTTTTAAAAGGTATAGTCCATTGGCATTCTAATAAACTCTTTTCATAGGACCAGCCTATATACTTTTTCCATTTGAAGTAGCAAATTTAAAACTACTTTATATTTTCTGACAAGACAACATATCCTTACTGTATGTAGGATGGGAACTTCTGATGGTTCTGTGGTTAAAGAACTGGACTGACAATCAAATGGTCAATAGTTCCAACCAACCAGACACCCTGGAAGAAAGATGAGACAGTCTTCTTCCATAAAGATTTACTGCACTGGAAATACTATGGGACAGTTCTATACTGTCCTACAGAGTCATTAAGAGTCAGTATAGACTCCATGGCAATGGCTTTTTGTGTTTGTCAGTGTTTGGTATGTTGAATAATGATAAAAAATGAATTAAGATAGTTGAGTGTAATAAAGATCATTGTCATGTTTTGCTTCTTACTATTAATAAAGATTTGAATTAAAATATGTATTACCACAGATACAACGCAAAGATCACAGGGACTATGGTGAACTGGAGAATGCAGGTGCCATTCAGATGGTTAACTGTTAACTCAGCTCCAACTAATTGTTAGCATGTAACAATGTGGACCCAATATTGAAACGTCTTTCCTCTTATCTTTATATCTCCCATAGCACACCACTCAGAAATAACTAGATTACTGGAATTTTATATATAATCTATCAATCTTTAAATTCTCAAATATTAGAGTTTTTACAAAATGATATGTAAGCTACACAAAACACAGGAGGATTGAATAATTACTGTTGACTTTCGGTTCATAATCTGGTTTAAACACGTCAGAGTAATAAACCATTCTTCTTTATGTTGTTGTTGATAATATATACAGCAGAGCATAGACCAATTCAACTACTGATACATGTACAGTTCAGTTATTGATTATGTTCTTTGAGTTGGGCAAATATTCTCATCCTCCTTTTCTGAGTTTTTCTTCCATGATTAATAAAAAGTCACTGCCCTGTAAATTCTGTATCTAAGCTTTTCAGTTGATAACATGACCAAAGTAGGTGAGCCAAAATCTGACCATCCTCATGTCTAAGGAGTATTCTGGCTGCACTTCTTCCAGAACAGATTTGTTTGTTCGTCTGGCTGTCCATGACATTTCAATATTCTTTGCCGAAAGCACAATTCAAAGGCATTGACTCTTCTTCAGCTTCCTTATTCATTGTTAGGCTTTCATGTGCATATAAGGAAACTGAAAATACCATGGCTTGGTTTCAGTGCGCATTCCTCTTCTCAGTGACAACTTTGCTCCTTAACACGTTAATGAGGTCCCTTGCAGCAGATTTGCCCAGTGCAGTATATCTGATTGATTGCTTGACTGCTGCCTATTTGGGTGTTGATTGTGGATCCAAGTAAAATGAAATCCATGACACCTTCAATCTTTTCTCCATTTATCATGATGTTTCTTAATCATCCAGTTGTGAGAATTTTTGTTTCCTTTATATTGAGGTGTAACCCATACAGAAGGCTGGATCCGTTGATCTTCATCAGTAAGTGCTTCAAATCATCTTCACTTTAAGCAAACAAGGTTTTGTCATCTGCATATTGCAGATTGTTAATGAGTTTTCCTGCAGTCCTGATGCTGCATTCTTTATACAGTCCAGCTTCTTGGAATATTTTCAAGCATAATGATTGAATGAGTATTGTGAAAGGATACAACTCTGACACAAACCCTTCCTGATTTTAAACCATGCAGTATCCCCTTGTTCTGTTCAAACAACAGCCTCTTGGTCTATGTGCAATTTGCTCATAAGCACAATTAACTGTTCTGGAATCCCCATTCTTCATGATGTTATCCATAATCTGTTATGATCCACAAAGTCAAATGTTCTTGCATAGTCAATAAAGTATAGGTAAACATCTTTTTGGTATTCTTTGATTACAGCCAGGATCCATCTGACAGGAGCAGTAATATCCCTCATTCCATTACCAATTCTGATTCCAGCTGGAATTTCTAGCAGTTGCCTGTCAATATTCTGCTGCAACATTTTATGAAATGTCTTCAGCAAAATTTTATTTGCAGGTGATATTGGTGCTATTGTTTGCTAATTTCCACATTCTGTTGGATCACCTTTCTTTGGAATGTGTAAAAATATGCATTTCTTCCAGTCAATTGGCCAGATAGCTGTCTTTCTAAGTTCTTGGCATAAATGAGTAAGCACCTTCAGTGCTCAACTTTTGTTGAAACAAATCAATGGGTATTCTATCAAGTCCTGGAGGCTTGTTTTTCACCAATTTCTTGAGTGCACCTTGGACTTCTTCCTTAAATACCATCTGTTCTTGGCTGATGATACTGAGATTCTCCATCACCTCTTTCCACAGATGTGGTGGACTTGATTCCTATGCATTCCATTTGGTGAAATCCATGTGCATGATCACTATTTATGTTACTGAAGAAAGATATTTGCAATAAGTCATTGGCCTTACATTATTCTATCATGCAATTGTGGACATCACTTCTATCACCAAGGCCATATTTTCCAACTACTAATGCTTCTTATTTGTTTGAACTTTTACATTTCAATCACCAGTAATTATCAATACATCTTGATTGCAGGTTTGGCCAATTTCAAAGTACAGATATTAGTAAAAATCTTCAATTGCTTCATTTTTGGCTTTAGTGGTTGTTGTGTAAATATGAACAGTAGTACTATTGACTAGTCTTTCTTTTTTTTTTTTTT
>NW_006921888.1:4300751-4316920 GCF_000298275.1 Orycteropus afer afer
TCTGTGCAATCCTTCTGCCTAGTCCGCCATCTTGCCCCGCCTCTCTAGTCTTTCTTGTAGGCATATATATTTTATCCTATCACTGACAGCATTGTAATTCAGGATAGATCTTGAAATGTTCTTTTTGACAATGAATGTGACATCATTCCCCTTCAACTTTTCATTCCTGGTATAGTAAGTAGATCATGTGGTTGTCTGATTCAAAATGGGCAATACCAGTCCATTTCAGTTCAATAATGCCTAGGGTATTGATCTTTATTTATTCCATTTCATTTTTGATGACTTCCAATTTTCCTAGATTCATACTTTGTGTACATTCTTATTGTTAATCAATGTTTGCAGCTGTTTCTTCTCATTTTGAGTCAAGCCCCACCAGCAAATGAAGGTCCCAGCAGCTTTACTCCATTGATATCATTAGGTCAACTTTACTTTGAGGAGACAACACACTTTCCCAGTCATATTTTGAGCACCTTTAAAGGAGTTAACTTCCAGTAATATATCAGCCAATGTGGTGGATAAGACCTTTGGCTGTTAACCAGGTCAGCAGCTCAAACCTCCCAGCCACTATGCAGAAGGAAGAACAGGCAATCTAATTATGTAAAAGTTTACAGCTTCAGAAACCCAGAATCAACTCAATAGCAGTGAGTTTTGATTTTCACTGCTGTTCATAAGGTTTTCAGTATCCAATATTTTTAGAAGTGGATGACCCATCTTTCTTCCTAGTGGGTCTTAATCTAGAAGCTCCATTGAAACCTGTCCATGAGAAGTGACCCTGCTGGTATTTGAAATATTGGTTCCATAATGTCCGGTCTCACAACAACACTCAAGCCACTATAGGATGACAACCAGGTGAGTGGTGGTGAGCTGATGTAGCTATATCTTAAAAGAGCACAGTACTCAAGGCAGACATTCTTTACTAGTTAACTAAACTATTTTTGGTTTTCAGAAGAGTTTGAGTGATATTTTTGATTTTAGTTTCAGCTTTAAAGATAATCTTAGGGCAATAGTTTCAAAGCTCATCCAGCTCCATGAGGCCAGAAAGTCTAGATTCATGATAATTTGGAAATGTATTCTGAATATCCCCCCTCTTATTCAGGATTCTTCTATAGAATTTTTGATAAAAATGTTCACTAATCAACTACAAAGATTGTATAATTAATAAAAATATTGTGGATTTTTTTTTAAAAAGGTGGTTTGAAATGTCTATAAGTCTGTAAACATTCTCATAATATGTAAACTGATTCTTAAATAATAAAGTACCCATAGCAGTGTTCAATAATAGTTATTCCTAAGCAAAATTATCGTTACCCAAGTTTGTTTGTTCTTCCCTTACAGCTTTTTGGGAAAAAAAATGTCTTTGCCCCAACAATTATGTTATCATTGTCTTGTATAGTTATATAAGGCTTCACTGGCCATGGCTGTCTATAGTAGGTGCCATATAATCTTAAATTGTTTAATGCTCTCATAAATACATACCTGTTTGGGCTTCTAATATCACAGAGGCAGTGCTTCTAAAAAAGACCTCTTTAATATGAATAAAACAAGTCTGGCAAAATGGTTAATTATAGTCTGTAGTTTGGTTTGCTTAAATAATACTTTTGCTTTCCAAAGGGAACCTTCCATTGACACATAACATTAAGTACAAAGAAAGATTCAGCAGAAATTTCATGTATTTTGTAATATATAAAACATTAAATATATTTGTGGTGGAATTCTTAAGTTTGTTAATTTATCTTCAAATAATTAAAACATTCATTCAGGGGTGCTAACAGTAAATCTATTTTCCTTTTCTCATTTTTTCTTTTTTTCTGTTAAACTTGTGTCTGTATTTGTTGTTGTTATGTGCCGTTGAGTCAGTATCACTACGAAAGTAGATTGGCCCATCTTCCTTCAGAGAAGTGACTAAACTTCTGTCTAGAAATTGTTTGTTCTGTATTTTTATTAAAATGGATGCCTTTTTCTATCAGGTTTCTTTATTAGATTTATTTTCATGACATTCTATTCTGACTCAGAAATCAAACTTCATAAATACAATCAATATTTTATTTCAAGTTTTTTTTTTCTAAATCTGCTCTAAAATGCAAAGATTCAGAGATTTTCTCTGCTTCAAATGAAGTATCACAATGTCCTGTAGTCACTGAAAGTGGCACAGATATCCCCTCAGTCCCTGAGCTACATCATACCTTTCAGCAGTTCTCTCTGCCGGCTGCCTTTCTGGCTCGGTTCTTCTGCTGCACAGGTTTCCAGATAATGTAGCAGCGAAGTGATTTTTTTTTTTTTTCCTATCCTATAGCCTCTGGATTGAATCTTAGTTGAAAATGGATCTCCCACTGCAAAAAGTATGAATGTGGTGATGTTTCTGTGTTACACATTTAAACACCTTCTCTGAAAGAAGGAGGACTTTATGCCTTAACTTTTCCATATCCATTGTTATGCATGTTTGTTGTTGTATATTGTCATTAAGAAGATTCCATATGTCTAAGACTATGACTTTTTGGAAACAGATGCTGAGGCTTGTATCCTGAAATGCCTTTGGGTGGGTGTGAACTTCTAACCTCTCAACTAGCAGTCAAGCACTTAATAGTTGCTACAACCCATGTCTGCCAACCTTGCCTTTTATGGTCATAAAGAAGTATTTTAAATGCAGTAATTACCAGTTAGTTTTCAAGTGCAGTTTACCCAGTTAATGTACAGACAATTAAGCCAAAATTTAAACATAAATGTATTTATATAAACATAAGAAAAAGAATGAAAATATAAAATGTAACATGAAAGAATATGTAGTGCATCTTATGGCTATAGATAGTTTTTCCTTCTTTTCACTTGCTTAGCAATTTCAACAATTTATAAAAAGACAAGACTTCAATAAATGTTTCAACCTGCTTTAAAGTGAAGTATAACTCATATATAATATTGTTAGGTTTCAATCTTTCTTCTTTTTTTTTCCCCCCAAAGCTACAGAAGGCACTCTATATATTTCAGGTATAATGTTAATAGTCAGAAGTTTACAAAGCTAGAGGAGAAAAGGTCAAGATACTGTCCCAACAATTTCAACTTGCAGGATCAAAGCAGTTGACCTGCAACAGTTCTCTAGAAAATTGCTGCAATTGACGAGAATCTCTAGGTAGACCTTACCAATTTTATTGTTAGTACAAAAAAAGTCTTCTAGGTAGCCACTGTGAACTTAACTTCATATCTACAGCTTCCTCAACAACCATTCATTCTCTCCCACCTTCAAAACATTGTGAGAACACTTCTTACTGACAAAACTTGGAAAAAAGTGAAGGTGATAAGGAACTACTAGGAAAATTCAGGACAAACACAGATTCAGAAACTTGTCAAAAACAAAAGGGTTAATAGAACTCAACAATAAATCATTAATCAATCAACAATATAAGGAAATTTGTGATGGATCTTGGATGAAAGCAATGAATACCAGAAAGTTGTTTACCTGTGCTTCATTGACAAAGACATTTGACTGTGTACATCATAACTAACTATGAATAATATTATGAAGAATGGGAATTATAAACACTTAATTATGCTCATGAGGAACCTGTTTGTATACCAAGAAGTTGTGATTCCAACAGAACAAGGGGATATTGCATGGTTTAAACTCAGAGAAGGGGTGCACCAGGGCTGTATCCTTTCACCAACCTGTGATATGCAGATGACACATCATTGATTGGTGAAAGTGAAGAGGACTTGACAGATTTAGTGATGAAGACCAAAGACTCAAGCCTTCAGTGTGGAGTACACTTCAACATAAAGAAAACAAAAACCTTCATAACTAGACCAATAAGCAACATCATGATAATTAGAGAAAAGTTTGAAGGTGTCAAGGATTTCATTTCACTTGGATCCACAATTAACACCCATGAAGCAGCTGTCAAGAATGAAACTATGTAGTGCAGTGGGCAAATCTGGGTTAAAATACTTCTTTAAAGTGTTAAAGAGCAAAGATGTCACTTTGAAGACTAAGGTGAGTCTGACTCAAGCCATGGTATCTTCAATAGCCTTGTAGCATGTGAGAGCTGAAAAATGAATAAGGAAGACCAAAGAAGTATTGATGCATTTGAATTAAGACATTGGCTAAAAACATTGAATGTACAATGGATTACTAAAGGTACAAACAGATCTGTTTTGGAGAAAGTGCAGCCAGAATGCCCCTTAGTAGCAAGAATGGCCAAACTTCATCTCTCATAGTTTTGACATGTTTACAGAAAGGTCCAGTCCCTGGAGAAGGTTAGTATGCATTGTAAAGCAGAGGGTCAGAAACAAAGGGGAAGACCCTCCCTTAGAGGAATTGAGATAGTGAGTGCAACAACAAGCTCAAGCATGGCAAAAATTGTGAGAAAGGCACAGGACAGGACAGTCTCTTCTTCTGTTGTACGTAGGGTCCCTATGAGTGGGACAGCACTTAATGACAACAGTTACGCAGATTAAAAAAAATATATATATAAGCACATATTCAGGTGAGGGAAAAGAAGACACAATGCTCCGGAGACACTGAACTTCTCTTAAGTGTTAAAGGTTATGGAAATTTTAAAAATCATTAATGATGATGGTTGAACACATGATAAACATAATGTATGTTACTGACCTGTATGTATAAAGATTATACAAATGGCAACTGTTTATTAAGTGTACATTTACTACAATAACAAAAAAGAACATCATCAGCATCCACAAAGATACTTTTTTTCTAATCACAGTTCCTTCTTTCCTCCCAGTAGGTAAGCCCAGTGATGATATTTATGATGACAACTTCCTTCCATTTCCTTATTATTTTACTACTTATACAGAAATTCTTCTTCTTCTTCTTTTAATTTTTATTGTGATTTGGATGAAATTTTACAGAGCAAATTCATTTTCCATACAACAGTTCATACATATTTTGTTTCATGACATTGACTGTAATTTCTTACAATGTAACAGCTCTCTTTGCACTTCCTCCATGTAGTTACCTCTTTCCTGTGTCCTTTTTTCCTACATATTCCTGGCCCCTGAGCTATCTCCATGTGCAAAAAATGTCCTTCTATTCTCCCATGATTGATTGTTCTAAGGAGTATATCTACCTGATATAAATGTTCACCCTGCATGCCTGTCTATTGTTTGGCTGAAAGCCACAAGATTGAGTTCAGTTCCAGACCTGAAGGGTAACTAGGGACCATAGACTCAGGGCTCTCACCAGGTTCTATAAGACAAGTAAACCTGGCCTTGAGATTCTGCGTTTTGTTTCACATTGTTTTCCCCATCTATCTAAGATCTCCTGCACTAATCCATTTCCAAGTAGTTGACCACTCAGGCACCATCTAGCTCTGATCTCATGATAATATAGACTTGAGGATCATATGGTCTACTAGTCCCTTGGACTAGCTGTTACCATGTATCTTTGGGTTTCTTCATTCTTTTTGTTTTGTACAAAGAAAGACCCACTGTTGCATCTATATGGCCACTTGCCAGCTTTAAAGACACCAGTTGCTACTCACCAAAATAGGATGTAGAGCAATATTTTTGTGTAGTATATTATGCCAATTGAGCTTGATGTCCCCTGTGACCACAGTCCCAAGCCCACAGGTCCAACTACCCATTCCTTCAAGGTGGTTGGCTGTGGCCAAGAAGTTATCATAATTTTGCCCATTGTTAGCTCTATTATATATGTGGACATTCTTATAGCATGTACAAATATCTATGTAGATACAGAAATTCATAAATGTAATAATTTCAATTTATCTATTTTGATCATTATGTGATTGAGATATTAAAGTATTTTTATGTCTGACATCATTTCTTGAACAATAACTGAGAAGATAAGAAGGGAGGGTCAGTGAAAATGAATATACTGTAAATGAATGATAGATTCAGCTGAGGATAATCTTGCACAGATACTAGTGATACAAAATAACCACAATCTTTACAGAAGCAACAGAAGACAGACTTGGAGTAATCAGTCACAGACAGCCAAACACCTTGGGAGAGAGAACCACTAGGTCTGTCAACTCAGGGTCATAGTATTAGGGGACACCAGGCTCAACTGGGACAACATAATACATAATAATCTTGTTCCTCAACCTATTTTGGTGAGTAGTGACAGGGTTTTAAAAGTTTTGAGCAGCCATCTAAGATGCTCCCAATGGTCTTCTCTCATGTGAAGTAAAGCAGAGTAAAGAAAATCAAGGGCATTGGGAACAATCAGCCCTATGATATGATAGACCTCAAGACCAGAAGAACTAGATGGTGCCTGGCTACCAATGCCAACCACTAGGGAAGGGACATAAACTGGAGATTCTGGGTAGAGTGGGAAGAAAAATGTACAACAAAATTCAAAAACATAATAATGACCAAGATTACTGGTCAGATGGAGTTTGGTGGGAACCTCAAGACTATGGTGGTGGGATATATTTCGGGGCCTGGGATAAGACTTACTCCTCAGGGTTGGCTCTCAGCCCAACAGTAGTAAGATTTACTGTAGAACACCCAACCCAGGGTAATGCACTCCTCTATTTTATGGAGATACACCCCTTGGAGCAATCGGCCATGGAGCACCAGAGGGACAGTATTCACATGGAGGGAAAGCTGGACAAACAAGAGTGCATAACTAAGAAAGGTACAGGAATGGGTGGGGGCACAGGAAAAAGAGAGGAGGAGAGTGGGTTATGGTCAGGAATGGTAATCGAGGAGTGAAACCAAATGTCCACAAACTGTTGAACATAAAACAAATTCTGCACTGTAAATTTTCACCTGAAGCACAATAAAATAAAATAATAATTTTAAAAATAAGGAACAATAACGTTATGAGATTCATTCATGCTATCTTGTATGGTAGATTTATTTAGTCTTCACTATTGAATAATTTCCTATCATAACAACATACACGATATAGTCATTCTAATTTTGTTGATCCTTTTCATATTTGGTTATTATTAATAAGAGTGCTATGAATATTTATTTACATATTGTTGTATGCTATTATTTTGGATGTAAATACAAGATTATATAAATAAATAGTCTATGTCAGGGCTATCAAACTTTCTGTAAAGGGCAAAATAGTAAATGCTTTATATTTGTTGGGCCACATGGTCTCTATAACAACTACATAGTGGATAAATCTTTCACATCTTCCATTAAAATTATTTTGGATATTTTATTCTTTTGGATTTTATTATAAATAAAATTGTTTTAGTTTCCTTTTCAGATCAATCATTACTAATGTAGCACAATTGATTTCTATGTGTTAATCAAGTATTTTTTCACATTGATGAAATTCTTTATTAGCTCTAGTAGCTTTCAAGCCACCACGCCTCTGTCAATTTGCCTTCTCAAAGTAAAGTGGGCCGTAATGCAGTAGAAAGAGTAAAACTTTCAGGAACTCCATTTCCTGATGCAGCATGACTCAAAATGGGAAGAAACAGCTGCAAACATCCATTAATAATTGGAACACGGAGTTATGAAGTATGAATCTAGGAAAATTGGAAGCTGTCAAAAAATGAAATGACACACATAAAGATCGATATCCTAGGCATTAGTGAGCTGCAGTGGACTGGCTTTGGTAATTTTAAGTCAGAAAATCATATGACCTATGATGTCAGGAATGACAAACTGAGGAATGGTGTGGCATTCATTGTCACAAAGAACTTTTCAAGGTTTTTATTGAAGGACAATGCTGTCAGTAGTAGGGTAAATATTCAAATGCCTAAAAGGAAGACCAGTTAATGATACTATTATTCAAACTTACACACTAAATACCAGAGCCAAAGGAGAGGAAATTGAAGATTTTACCACCTTCTCCAGTCTTTAAATGACCAAACATGTAATCATGATTTATTGATTATTACCTGTGACTGCACTGCAAAAGTTTGAAAAAAGAAGAATCACCAGCTGTTGGAAAATATGGTTTTGGTGATAAAAATAATGCTAGAAATCGCATGATAGAATTTTTCAAGACCAATGACTTATTTCTTGCAAATACCTTTTTTCAACAACATAAACAGTGGCTATAAATGTGGATTTCACCAAATAAAATACACAGGAATCAGAGCAACTACATCTGTGGAAAGAGGTGACAGAGAAGCTCAATCTTCAGCCAAAACAAGGCCAGGAGCTGACTGTGGAACAGACCACCAACTGCTTGTATGTAAATTCATGTTGAAACTGAAAACAGTTGGAACAAGTCCACAAGAACCAAACTATGACCTTGGTTAAATCCCTCCTGAATTTAGATACCATGTAAATAATAGATTTTATGTATGGAACACCAGCGACCAAAAACCAGGTGAATTATGGGATAACATCAAGAACACCATATACGAAGAAAGCTAAAGGTCATTAAAAAAACATGAAAGGAAGAAAATAACAAATTGGATGTCAGAAGAAACTCTGAAACTTGCTCTTGAATAGAGAGTAGCTAAAGCAAATGGAAGAAATGACAAGATAAAGATCTGAACAGACAGTTTCAAAGAGCAGCTTGAGAAGACAAAGTGAATTATTACAATGAGATGTGCAAAGATCTGGAGTTAGAAAACCAAAAGGGAAGGACATGCTTGGCATTTCTTAAGCTGAAAGAACTGAAGAAAAAATTCAAACCTGGAGTTGCAATGTTGAAAGATTTTATGGGCAAAATATTGAACAATTCAGGAAACATCAAAAGAAGATGGAAGAAATACACAGTCACTGCACCAACAAGAATTGATTGAAGTTCATCCATTTCAGGAGGCAGCATATGATCAAGAACCAATGATACTGAAGGCAGAAGTCGCACAGAATGTGCACATTATCAAATAATATCATTAATATCATACACAAGTAAAATTTTGCTTAAGACAATTCAAAAGCAGTTGCAGCAGTATATTGTCAGGAAGCTTCCAGACATACTAACTGGATTCAGAAGAGGTCGTGGAGCAAGGTATATCATTGCTGATGTCATATGGATCTTGGCTGAAAGCAAAGAATATCAGAAAGATGTTTCCTTGTATTTTATTGACTATACAAAAGCATTAAACTGTGTGGATCATAACAAATTATGGACAACATTGAGAAGAATGGGAATTCCTGAACTCTTACTTGTACTCATAAAGAAACTGTACATACCAAGGAGGCTGTTGTTCAAACAGAACAAGTTGGAACAGAACTTCATGGTTTAAAATCAGGAAGGGAGTGTGTCAGGGTTGTATACTTTCACTATACTTGTTCAATCTGTATGCTGAACAATTAATTAGAGAAGCTGGGCTATTTGAAGAAGAATGCAGCATCAGGATTGGAGGAAGACTAACAACCTACCATATGCAGATGACACAACCTTTCTTGCTGAAAATGAAGATGACCTGAAGCACTTACTGATGAAGGTTAAACACTACATTCTGCAGTGTAGATTACACTTCAACATAAAGGAAACAAAAGTACTCACAATTGGACCAGTAAGCAGTTTCAGGATAAACAATGAAAACACTGAAGTTGTCAAAGTTTCATATTACTTGTTTCCACAAAAAAATACTGGTAGAAGTAGTAGTCAAGAAATCAGAGGATGTATTGCACTGGGCAAATCTGCTGCAAAAGATCTCTTTCAAGTGCTGAAGAGCAAGGATATCTGTTTGAAGATATTCACCAGTCATCTAATATGCTTAAGAAAGCTGGACAACAAATAAGGAAGACTGAAGAAGATGGCTTTTGAGTTGTGATGGAAAGGAGTTGGGGTTTTTACCTCGCACATATGGGTGAGTTAGTTTTTGAGTTGTGCTGTGGGCAAAGAATACTGAAAATACCATGGACTTCCAGAAGAACTAACAAATCTGTCCTAGAAGAATTGCAGTTGGACTGCTCCTTGTAAGTAAGAATGCCCAGACTTCACATTACCTACTTTGGTCATGTTGTCAGAAGGGACTATTCCTTGAAGAAAGATATCTTGCTTGTAAGGTGGAGGGCCAGCAAAAAAGGGGAGGCCCACAATGAGATGGATTGACACAGTGACTGCAATGACAAGCTCAAGTATTGCGAGGACTGTGAGGATGGTGCATGATTAGGCAGTGTTTTGTTGTGTTGTACATGGGGTTGCTATGAGTTGCAGATGACTTGATGGAACCTAACAACATTAATGGTAGCCTGAGATAACTTTACAGTTTAATCAAAGTAAATTTGATGCAGAGCAAAGATAACCATTAAATAATTTTCTTGAGTCACTCTCAAATTCTCAAGAATTAGATCTAAAATTTCCCAAATATCTCAAATTAAAAATAGAAAATAACTAAAATGAAAGACTCTAGACCTGTTGTCAGGTTACCAAAGACAAGAGTAAAGCACTCTAGGCCAGGAGACAGAAACAGAACCAGTGAGAGCTGAATTAATGCCTAAAACACTAGTCACAGCTATGATCTGGCTGAATCAGCCAGAGATTACATCAAGCCAGGATACAGACAGAAGGCCAAGTTTCCACTATTCACAGATGCCACTGCAATCCCCTCCAAGAGACTCATGACTTTTTTCTCAGTGATATCAGACCAATGACTCCACAGAAGAAATTAGGCCATACAAGGATTCTGTGTGGTTTTGAACTTCTCTTCTTCCTCTGCTATCTGTAGATGATAAAAGACTATTTTTTTTCATTCACAAAGATACCACCAAAGAGAGAAACAGAGGTATGGAGACATGAATCTAAGAGAACAAACATTACTTAGATTAATCTTTAAAATCAATAAATTTAAAGCAGTAGAGTAAAAATTATTACCATCCTTCCTTACCCAGTATGGGGAGGTCTGGTGGCATAGTGCCTAAGGCATTTGACTGCTAACCAGAACCATGGCAACAGTGCGTTTGGTTTGGTTTTAGTTTTACCCAGTATGAGGAGCCCTAGTGGAACAGTGGTTAGAGACCTCAGTTGCTGACTGGAAGGTTGCCAGTTTCAAATCCACCACCCACTCTGCAGGAGAAGAATGTGGCAGTCTGCATCCATGGAGATTTCAGTGTTGGAAACCCTATGGAGCAGTTCTATTCTGTCCTATAGAGTCACTGTAAGTTGGCCTTGATTGGATGGAAAGGAGTTGGGGTTTTTACCTAGTGCATATGGGTGAGTTAGTTTTTACTTGCAGATATAGTGCATCATGAATACATTTGCAGTCCAGTTTTTCACCTCTTAATCTATATTTTCTCTCAGTATTCAGCAGCCTAAACTTTCCAAACCAGTTGATTCACTGACTCCCTCAGATACACACTAGAGATTTTTCCCTTTTATTTGTATAGAAGATTGACTTTCTCCCGATGTTTATTTATGCAAATCACCAGGTATCCTTCTAAAATCAAGTGCCTCCTCCACAAAGACTTCACTACTGACTCCAACATAAAGAAATTTTCCACTTCTTGAAAATATTGTTTGTAGTATTATCACATAGTATAACATATGATTACAAAAATTGTTATTTTTTTACAGGTTTATTTCCCACCATCTATAATAAACAGCGTACACATAAAAATGCCTGGCACTTAGTAAGGGAAAAAAAAAATTAGTAAAAAGGGTTTTAGGAATCAACTGTAAATTTATAATTAGCAGTGTCCAATGCAATATCTTACAGATTTTTTGAGTCCTTCATAGCATCTAATACTCAATTCTACATAATTAAATAAATATATTTTGTCATTTTTCTCATAAATTAAATTTGGTTACCTAATTTCACAGTGTTTTGAGGAACTGTGAAATATAAAATGTCTGAAAAGTTTTTAAAATTCATAAGCATTACACAACACTAAGATGTCCACAGATTAACTTAGTGTTTTAATACAAATTTAATCATTATGAATGCTCAATGATTTGTATCATTCCAATATGTAGCCATATATTATATTTAAATAAATTATATTATATTATTACATATGTAATATTTAAATTATTATAAATAAATATTATTTTTAAATTTATTCATTTCTTACAATATTAAAAAATAAGGAAAGGAAAAATAAATTATCTAATAAGTGAAAATCCAATGAACAATTTTGCTTCCTCAAACCTCACACCAAAAAACAAACAAACAAAAAAGCTGATAGGTGCTTTTGCTTTATTGCCCAGTTTAATGATTTGTTGAGGTGTTGCTTAAGCACTATCTGATTCCCTGTCTATGTAACTGAAAAACTTGTGACTGTGGTTAATGCACTGTCAATCCTGTGTGTTTCTGCACAATTAGTCATAAAAGCAGAGGAGATAAGTATAATTGAGAAGAACATAAAATGATAAAAATGGAATTTATGATCCTTAAAATAATGTACATTTATTTCTTACATCATTTGTCTAATTGCCTGTCTCATAGTCACCCTGGTACAGAGTTTTCATTTGAAATCCTAGTATCTCAAGAGAAAAAAGTATATATCCAAATATACATTTTACAGATGCATTAAATATGCTATCTTTTATTCACATATGCATAATCTTATTAGATGACATCCTTTTGTAATTTTTTAGCAAATTTTCTTATTTTTTTTTACCCCATCTCCTAAAGTATGTTTTCCATGAAAACTTAGAATATATGTCTTTTAATAATTCTGGTCTTAACCCTTCTCACATGGTATCTGTGTATTTAAAAAATAAAAAGTTCCATGCTTCCATTGAGTCATATTCACTTTGGTTTTATTTCCTAATAATCACATTCATTTTCTCTTTTCTCACAGTCAGATTCACAGAGTTGAATAATGTATAACCCACTGCCTTCCAGTCGATTCCGACTCATAGCAACCTCCACTGAGATTCCAAGGCAGTCAAATTTTACTTCCGAGGAGTGACTGGTGGGTTTGAACTGCCAGCCTTCTGGTTAGCAGTCAAGTGCCTTAGGCACTATGCTACCAGAGCTCCTTATGTATACTACTACCTAGGAAATAATTAAGTTTTGAATAGGCACAAATAAATATGCTAGATAATATATATTATTTAATATCAATTTAATTACAACTCAAAATGTTAATTTAGACCACAAAGTAGGGATTTTAAATCAGATGCTGTTATAGTATATTAGATAATTTTCCTCTCATTAACATATTTTATTTTTTTGCTTTCTGTGGTTTTATAAGTGGCATAAATAGTTATCATAAATATATTTCAATAGCTACAAAATAATTTCTGCAGATAGATAGAAAATGTTAATTTGTAACGCCATCTTTCCCAAAAAATATCAGTCTCATATCCTCTGAGGGAAAAAAAAAAATCAAACATATCTCATTAGTTTAAAAAAATGGAGTATTTTATGGCTTTTGTTAACCAAAATATATCTCTTTAATTTTTAAAAAGAAAATTGAATTTAATTAAAATAATCTCATTTAATAAGCTCCTTTTTTTTGACTCTGTAACTTAAATAAATAAATAAATAAATGTATTTTTACAGAAAAGCTATGAAGTCACTTTCGAATAAAGTCCCAAAATTTTAAACACAAAATTTATCTACTATAAGTTGTGTGTGTTCATCTATTTACTTGCTGTAGGAGCTCTGGTAGCATAGTGCTTAAGAAATTTGACTGTTACCCAGAAGGCTGGCTATTCAAACCCACTGGCCACTCATCTGAAGGAAGACTGGACAATCCACTTCCCTAGTGATACCACCTCAGAAACCCAAGGAGGGGTCACCATAAGTCAAATCCACTCAATGGCAGTGAGTATTTTCTTGCTACTTTTGATTGCTGATGAATCTCAATAAATCAATTTTTTATGTAGTCTTAAAATTTCTTATATTCTGATTGCGTGTACATGATATAGCATATTCTGATTTATCTAGAATATTTTGATTAGGAATAAAAAAATATTGATTGGACTTTTTTATCAAAATAAGACCAAAAATACTGGTTAGAATGCTCAAGAAAATGCAGTTGGAAACCATTGTCAATCATGTTTAAGATGAATATACCCTAAAAAAAAACACTTGGCAGAGAATTATAAGTATCTTTTTGAAAGGCAATATTAATGAGTGAGTGAAATTCAATTTTCTACTTTTCACATTGAGATCATGATTTCATTCAAAATACATAGTGGATTTAAGAAAGCAAGAATTATTGCATTTGTAAAAACTAATCTGTTTTGTGTTTTTTTAATTTTTTTATCACATAAAACCAAATATCTTGGAAATCAAGGAGAGGATAAGAGTTCTCAGACATACTATCATGAGAATATAAAGTATTACTTAACCAAATTTTGAATTATGACTCAGAAGACTTTATTTAACCTTCAAACCATTTGTTTCAACTGCCCAGTCAAGATTATAATCCTAGAAGTACTGCTACAAATAATTAGAGATAAATGCAAAAGCTTGTTTTCAAGGCTGTTACGGGTTGAATTGTGTCCCAAAAAGATATGTATTTTAAATTCTAACCTCTATGTCTGTGGGTAAAATCTTATTGGTAAGTGGGTTGTTTTTGTTGTGTTAATGAGACAAGATTAGTGTAGGTTATGCCTTAAGTCAACCTCTTTTGAGATATAAAAGAGATTAAGTGAGCAAGTGCATACTAAGGGACGAGGGAAGAGAGATGCCAACCCATGAAGACTGCCTAAGAGCCAAAGCTCAGAAGACACAAGACCTTCCTCTAGAGTAGACAGGCAAAAAAAGCTTTCCCCTAGAGATGGGTTTCTGAATTCAGACTTCTAGTTTCCTAAACTGTGAGAAAATAAATTTCTCTTTGTTCAAGCCATTCACTTTGCGGTATTTCTGTTGTGTTGTTTGTTGTTATTTACCATCAAGTTGGACCCAACTCACAGTGACCCCTTCTTGGGTTTCCGAGGCAGTATCACTATGGAAGTACTGCCCAACTTTCATTCCCAGGAGCAGCTGGTGGCTTTGAACTGCCAGCCTTCTGGTTAGCAGTCAAGTGCCTTAGGCACTATGCTACCAGAGCTCCTATTTCTGTTACAGCAGCACTAAATAACTAAGACAAAGGTCTTCCACCAAAGTGTTGCCAGAGTGAAAATTGTGGAGGAAAGTAATTCTCAAGAATAGGGAAATGGTGCATATATGAACAATTAAAACTTAGGTAGAAATCAAGTTTTTGTTAATATTTCATAAAAAGAAAAATAGTGAAAAACATAAATCAGGTGAAAATACAAATAACCAAAAATATGAGTCAACTTAGCCAATTATAAATGAATCTATATGTATAGATCTAAACTTGTTAATAAGTACTTACATATATATACATACACATTGGTGAAAAAAATTCTGGAAAGAAATATACAAAATGTTAATAGCAGTATTTTTTTTTTTTTCAAATAAAAACTTAGTATTCATTAGTGAATATATAGCTAGTGAATACATCTACAATGTCCATTAACCCCTGCAGACGCTCCATTCCTACAGCTTGATTCCAAATACTCTTTAGAGACCTTGGTAAGGATGGATCAAAATGTATTAATTTCATTAGTACATAATCATACCACTAGCCTATAAAATGAGGAAATATTGTTAAATCATGATATAAATAAGAAGAAGACTTATAAAGTGAGAAATATCTACTTACTTACTACGTGAATTATTCTTACATAGGGAGAATTTGCATATGAGATGTTCACTGTAAATTCAGTGTTTGGAAAAATGTTTATATGGCTGATTTGTCACTAATTAATCTCTGAAGAAATTCATAGAAATGTTCTCATTTTAAAAATAGATGGATGTGGCAATAGACAAAAAATTTTGGCCTCAGCAAAAAGAAATTACTCTGAAAATATTAGACTCTTTAAATTTTTCACTTGAAGTTGTGCTTATGGAATGCAGGTACTCAGTAGTATATAATTAATCACAACTGAAAAATGCTGCCTTGCTGAACTGTAGAGAGGGTGTCGATTTGTTTGTTGTTGTTATGTGGCATCAAGTTGATTCCTACTCCTAGTGGCTCACAGCATTTCCTTGACTGTGAATTTACAGAAGTAGATTTCCAGGTCTTTCTCCCAGAATTGCTGAGTGGATTCAAACCATCAAGCTTCAATTAGCAGTAGAACATTTAACCATTTGTGCTATCAGGGTTCTTGTCAGATAGGATACGACACAGAAAAATGTAATTTACTCTTTATTGTTTATAATACATATGGTGTTCATATATTTATATGTGATAAACTTGTACTTTTCTAATGTGCTTCTAATTTTTAATTATATGTCCATTTGATCCAAAGGAAGGTACGTGGGAATGGTTGACATAAACAACAATGAAAAAACTGTGTA
>NW_006921888.1:4320825-4326969 GCF_000298275.1 Orycteropus afer afer
CTCTGGGCGGGCCTGAGTTGCCTCTCCTCACCTAATTCCTTCGGCTGATTGCTCTTCTCTCTGGCTTCCTGGCTTTTAATCCCCTTTCTCCTGCTCTTCCCACTTGCTACTTTGGGCATCCCTGTGTTGTCTCTCCTCACCTGTAACCCTGGGGCTGACTCAGAGTGTATGTAAAGAGTTAAAAATTACTTAAACAAGAGCCAAATGAAAATTGTAAAATTAAATAGTAACTTTAATGTAAAAGAAAAAAAAAAATCACTACAGAGATTTATATGTGTGGAATTACCTTACTGAAAAAGAAATTTGAATTTTTGGTTCTGGTTAGAAGCCCTATCCTGTTTGATTTTTTACCAGGATTGGTTGGGGAGCCATACCTGCTAATTAACCTTTATGCAGATTGGCTGGGAGTGCCACACAGTAACCAATCTTTATTCAGATTGCCTGGGGAGCTCTTCGCAGTTACTGACATTTGGTGGAACTGAATGGGGAGTGCTGCCCAGTAGTTAACCTTTATACATGATTGCTTGGGAGGTTCCAACTAGCTTGACTTTTTCCAAGATTGACTGGTGGGCCCCATCCTGTAGCTGGTCTTTACACAGATTGACTAAGATGATCCACTTGGTAGTTGATCTTTACCCAGATGCGGGAGGGGACCTAGTGATTATAAAAATTCTTGAACACAGATCCACAGATGGGCTTTCCTGACTGACAAAAGCTGAGAGTAAGAGAGGAGTTTGTACTTTGGACACAGGGGTCCTGTGCTATGACCCTCACAGACCAAACACAATGGCAATGATAACAGTAGCTGTGTACCAGAAAAAATGGATAGAATGAGTGGACTCGGGTGGTGAGAACAGAGTGTAAAGGCAGAACCCCAGTTGAGAGCTGTAACTGTCTGAGAGCTGGGGCACCTTAAGCAAGGGCAGTCCATAAAGTAGAGGCCACTGAAGAGTAATACTACAGCTGGCCAGGAGGAGCTGGGAATCAGATGAGAGGAGCAGCTGAGATCTGAGGCCACTGTGTGATGGCATGAATTTCCTGTTTGAAAGTTTCCTTATGGGTATGAATAAACGCTGGTTTTTGGCAAGGGTAAGTGTGTGTCCTTGGAATGTGAGGTCTTGTGCTGGGACTCCTCTCAAATCACTCCTTATTAATATCTTTATTTCTGTTTATATCCTCTATTAATATTCTTCTCTGTTGTATTAAAATTGTTATTACACATACAGCGTTTCCACAAGTTTTCTTTGATTATCACAGTGAACTATCAATAGAGAAAGAGTGCCTTGGGGAGAACAGTTGGTGTCAGAAATGGTGAAGAATTTGAAGAATGGGGTATATTTGACCTGTACTTCATAGGAATCAGTTTTCTACTGAGTCTTATGACCAGTAAAATCATTTCTGTTGGTGTCTAAAGAATTATCCTTTTCAGGGGTTAACAGCAGATTTTAAATGATAGAAGACAGAATCAATGAATTTGAAAATAGATTAAAAGAGATTTCAAAACTAAAACCAAACCCACTGATGTTGACCCAGATCTGACCCATAGCAACCTCTCCTTGAGTTTCTGAAGCAGTATCACTACGGAAGTAGATTGCCCAACCTTCCTTCTGAGGAGTGGCCAGTGGTTTTGAACTGCCAGCCTTCTGGTTAGCAGTCAAATATTTTAGGCACTATGGCACCAAAGTTCATACAATCTCAAAAACAATATGAAAAAAATGAATGAAGATAAATCAACAGTGTGTCAAAGATTTATGGGACAACCTTAAGTAGAGCAATGCACATATAATGGATAAACCAGAAGATGAGAGAAAGAGGACAGAAAAATATTTGCAGACATAAAGTTCAAAAACTTTCTAAATTTGATTAAAAAATATTAATCTACACAACTATAAAGGACAAAAAGCACCACAAACAAACAAACAATCAAACAGACAAACATAAGAGATGCACACCTAGATACATTACAGTCAAACTTCAAAGATAAAGAGAAAATCTTGGAAGCAGCATGAAAAAATAACTCATCACATGCAGGGAACAGCAATGAAAGTATTAGCTAACTTCTCATCAGAGATATGAATCTTACCTAATTATTCTCATCAAGAAGTAAATAGTAACGCAAGGGTATGGATTTTCTTGTCCTTATTTATGATAGATAAATTTTCAAGGGTGTCATAAAACCAGTGTACAGCTTACATAGTTTGCTGTCCAGTCAGTGTCCATTAATTCTTCCTATTTTCTCTTTCATTCATTCATTCATTTTCTCACATGGTCATTCCATTTTTATCATATAGGCTTCCAGCAGTTGCAGTCTCTAACTGACCCTTATAGGCATTCCCCCCACAACAATTTCCTGTGATAGAAACCTAGTACTTATCTAGTCTCTCAACTTCTGTAGTATCTCTTTGACTCATCCAGAAAACTACCTCATATGGGTTTCCATGATTAAACATCTCCTGTTTCCTATATGAATGCATGGGAAACATTTATATCGACCAATAAAACTGTTATGTTTATTGTTATATGCCGTCTAGTTGGTCCCAACTCATAGCGACCCCTCCTTGGGTTTCTGAGGCAGTATCACTATGGAAATAGATTGCCCAAACTTCGTTCGAAGGAGTGGCTGGTGGATTTGAACCACCAGCCTTCTGGTTAGCAGTCAAGTGCCTTAGGCACTATGCTACCAAGAGCATGCAAATTATAAGAAACTACTCTGCTTGCCATACTTAAGCTTTCTACTACAATCCCAGTTTATTGTTATCTTGTCTGTGTGACATCTAATTTCTATTAGCTTTTTGCCTTTCCTGCATAAAGCTCACTCCTTCATGCTGCACTTGATAGATTATTGAAGACACCTACATATTTCCTTTGGGCATGATTTAGTCCACAGCGTTTACTCAATATCAAAATATGTCTTCCATTCTACGTCATATAGAACCACATCTCTATAGCAAGAGTTGCTTGCCTGGAACTGAGTGTGAGGAAAAACTTGAAGGGGAAAAAATAAATCCAAAAGTTAAATGATGGTACCACGTTTGGTAATCTAAAGGAGAAAATATGCCCAATAAGGCTTGACATACAGCTAGTAAGAGCTGAGTACCAGGGCAGGGAAGGGATGTTGTTATTAGTTATCTCTGAGTTGTTTCACACTCATAGCTTCCTTAAGTATAACAAAACAAAATGTTTTCCAGTCCTGAGACATCCTTACAATTACTGTTCTGTTTGAGACCATTGCTGCAGTCCCTGACTATGTCAACCCTCCTTGCTGAAAGTTTTCCTTTTTTTCATTTCTCCAAGGATTGACCCCTTTGCATAAAATGCTCAAATCAAGTGAGACAAAGTCTCACCATTCTTCCTTCTGGCTGTACTTCTTCCAAGCCAGATTTTTTCATTCTTCTAGCAGTGCATGGTATGGCCAATAAACTTCAAAAACATCAAAATTCAAATGTGTCACTTCTTCTGGAGTCTCCCTTATTCATTTTCCAGCTTTTTCATGCACAAAGCAATTGAAAATACCATAGAAGAGAAAAAGCCAGGGGAAAAAAAAAAAAAAAAAAAAACTCACTGCCATCAAGTGGGATCCAACTTACAGTGACTCCTCCTTGGGTTTCTGAGGCAGTATCACTGCAGATGTAGATTACACAATCTTCATTTTGAGGAGTGATTGGTGAAAGAGAGAGGGAGGTTGAAACCTTTGCCAGTGCATGGAGCAAATGGATAATCTTGGAGCTTGAATCTGAAAGACATGAGCATAGCAGAAATGACCTGTGACATTTTTCACTAAAACACAATCTATTAATTAGGAAGTTCCTCTTGATGGTCAGCACTGGAATGGTGACAATAACTTAATCCTTTGCTAACAGTGAAAAAGAAAGAATTTGCATGAAAGACAGGAGAATCTGCATAGTGTAATGAAGAGAAGACAGAACGAACAAATAACTATTATCTTCAAAACTCTAGGATGTGTAATGCTGTCAAGTATTGTAGAAAACTTTAAAATATGTGAAGGTTGAACAAAAATAAGATTGAATATGACACCATAACTATCAAGAAAACAGTTAAAGTGATAAGGACATAATGCAAACTTAAAGGAAAATATTTGAAAAGAGAGTGAGCAAAAGAAGACTTAGAGTGCATAGACAACTGTCTCAAGATTTTTGGGAAGAACTAACCAAATTGTGAAAGGTCTACTGGAGAAAGTTTTGTGTTTCTATGTGTAAATATAAGAAGAAATAATAAATGTAAGAGAGTGGAATAATATGATTGAAGAAAATAATGAAAGAAACAGGAGACGTTTAGGACATTAACTCAGGCACAAAGAATAACCAAGTACAACATGAAGGACAGTTTTAATCTTTATAAAAGAAAGCAGATCAGTGTAGTCTGCTTAATTCTTTGTTGAAGTTATTTAGCAAAGGGAGAAAACTGAAAGAGGAAAATTTTGCCTATTTATCAAAGAAAATATTATATGTTTTTTTAAATATAAAAATAGGTACCTGTGTATTTATTTGAACAGTTTCCATTATATATATGCAAATTTATTTCTGGAGAGAAGGAATTCAGTATGATTTAAATCTTTTGGCTTCCCGTATTATGATTTGTAATTCCTTGAAAAATGTCTGGTAATTACTGAAAATTTTTCTCTCTTTCATACTATTATTGTAATGTAAATTTTGAAGACTTATTTAGTCTCATTACAATAAATACAATAAATTGTATTTATTGTCTTGGAAGTTTTAAAATGTATCTTTAGAATGGACTTGTACTTTTTGTAATTGTGATGAGTAAGCAGGTAGAAGGTTTCTGTCAAATCAATATCATCCTAAAGACATGTCCTTCTTATGACACATGCAAAGCTCAAATGATAGATTTGAGTCTCCACCATGGAGAGACACCCTTTGCAATTTCACCATTTCATTATTTTGACAGCATTTCGGGAGAGCTGGAATACACCAGCTGTAACAGAATTTGTGAATGTTGTCACTGTAAGCACCCAAACACATAACTCCAGAAAACTTTTCTGGGATCAAAGTAGCCTGAGTATTCCAGTAGGCTATGACTCATCAATTAGCAGTTTTGCCTATAAGTAAGCAAATCAGGCCCCAGTCTGGTATGGCATTGCTATTTTGAGTCAATCTCTTTATAAACCTTATGGATATTCATAATTAAATATTTATGTACAAATATACATATATATACTGAAATAGGAGAACTTTCTTGCATACTAAATTAAATGATAACCTTGACTATAAGAATCAGCACCAAGTTGGTTTCTATGAGGTGGAGGTCAAATATACCCGCATTCTCTAACTTCTCCATAATTTATGATACCAGCTGCCCCCTCCAAGCACTTTTCTCTATTGAGTTTACTAATATATTGTAATGATCACAGAGAACTCATGAAAATACCATATCATTAATAATAACTTTAATAACAAAGGATATAAACAGAAGCAAAAATATATGAAGAGTGAAGTTTGCGAGGTGTCCCAGCATGGGGCCTCAATGTCTAAAAGGAAACCTGCTTACATATCAAAAAGACTCATTTATTCCTGCTGAAATATCTTGTTTATCCTCACCTATCAGTAAACTTTTAAACAGGAGACATGATGACTAAATTTGACAGGCTCAGCTATTGGTCCCTCTTCAAAGCTCTTGACTGGGGTTTAGTCTTTATTCACTGCTACTACTTTCTCAGTCTGCTCAGTATTTCCACATGTTCTGGGACCATTGCAGTTGCTGCCTCTGTTGTCATTGCAAGTTTAATCAGTTTCGGAGTGTCATAGTGCAAGGTCCTGTATCCGAATGACGCTCTTGGGGATCAGGAAGCTCCATCTGAAGCTTTGTATTCTAGAGCTTTTACACACTAGCCCATGTGCTCCTTGATATTACAAGGTATGATTTGTAACCAATCTGAGAGAAGATCAGATTAGGCTAGGACTCCAGACAATCCAAGTAAAAGTCAACTCTAGAGTGGGTATTAAACAGACCAGTGATGCAAAAACTGCTTTTGTGGATAGTAAACTAATCAATTACTTTCAAGATTGCATTGTGACCAATCATTTACACAGAATTACAAAACCAGGGCCAGAAAGGCTACATAAAAGAAAATTCATTACACCACACATTAACAAATATGCATACATA
>NW_006921888.1:4327425-4328052 GCF_000298275.1 Orycteropus afer afer
ACACACACATATATATTTGTTGTTGTTGTGAGGTACCGTCGAGTCACTTCCGACTCATAAAGACCCCATGCACAGCAGAATAAAACACCGCTGGAATCCGCACCAGCTCCATGATCCTTGCTATATTTGAGCCCATTGTCGCAGCCACCATGTCAATCCATCTAGTCCAAGGCCTTCCCTTCTTTTGTCAACCTTCCACCTTTCCAAGCATGATATCCTTCTCCAGAGAATGGTCCCCTCTGACAACATGACCAAAGTAGGTGAGATGAAGACTGGCCATCCTCGCTTCCAAGGAGAATCTCAGCTGGACTTCTTCCAGGACAGATCTGTTAGTTCTTTTGGCAGTCCATGGTACCTTCAGCATTTTTTGCCAGCACCACAACTCAAAAGCATCAGCTCTTCTTTGGTTTTCCTTATTCATTGTCCAGCTCTCACATGCATATGAGGTGACTGGAAATATCATGGCCTGTATCAGGTGCACCTTAGTCCGCAAGGAGACATCCTTGCTCCTCAGCACTTGAAAGAGTTCCTTGCATCTGACCTGCCCAGTGCTGCATGTCATCTCATGTCCTGACTGCTGTTTCCATTGGCCTCAATTGTGGAACCAAGCAATGTGAATTCTTTGAC
>NW_006921888.1:4328992-4330884 GCF_000298275.1 Orycteropus afer afer
TGGCATAACCGAGTATGTGCCTCCAGTGCAGCATCCATTTATTGAAATATCTCAATGGGTATTCTGTCAATTTCCAGAGCCTTGTTCTTTGTGAATTCCTTCATTGCAGCTCCAACTTCCCCCTTCAGTACCGTTGGTTCTAGATCATGTGCCACCTCCTGAAATGAATGAAGATTGACTAGTTCTTTTTGGTACAGTGACTCTGTGTGTTCCTTCCATCTTCTTTTGATGTTTATATATATATATATACATACACACAAGCACACACACACATACATACATACATACATACATATAGGAGCTCTGGTGGCATAGTGCCTAAGGCATTTGACTGCTAACCAGAAGGCTGGTGGTTCAAACCCATGGACCTCTCTTCAGAAGGAAGGTTGGGCAATCTATTTCCATAGTGATACCACTTCAGAAACCCAAGGAGGGGTCGCTATGAGTCAGATCAGACTAGAGGGCAGTGGGACTATTATATATAAAATTATATATGTATGCACATATATACATGTGTGCCAGATAGTTTTTCATTAGTATTACTAAGGTTTTCAGTGTCTAATTTTTTCAGAAGTGGATTGTGCCATCCTTCTTCAGAGTCTCTTTTAGACTAGAAGCTCTGTTGAAACCTGCCCATCATGGTTGACCCTGATGGTATTTTAAATGCTGGTAGCATAGCTTCCAGCTTCAGCAACATGCAAACCACCACTGTCTGACAAACTGGTAGATGAGTGGAAGAGATTAATATTTGTGCCTGTTCTAAAGGAAAATGATTCAACAGAATGTGGAAATTATTGAACAATATCTTTACTATCACACAAAAGTAAAATTGCACTGAAGATACTTCAAAAATAATTGCAGCAGTATATTGACAGGAAACTTCCAGAAGTTCATACTGGATTCAGAAGAGGATGAGGAATAAGGGTTATCATTGCTTATGTCAAACAGATCTTGGCTGAAAGCAAAGAGTACCAGAAAGATGTTTGCCTATGTTTTATTGACTACACAAAGGTGTTCCTCTGTGTGGATCATAATGCATTATGGATAACCCTGTGAAGAATGGGAATTCTACAACTCTTAATTGTGGTCACGAGGAACATGTACATAGACCAAGAGGCTGTTATTTAAACAGAACAAGAGGATACTGCATAGTTTAAAATTAGGGAGTACATCAAGGTTTTATTCTTTCACCATATTTATTCAACCTGTATGTTGAGCAAATAATTCAAGAAGCTGGACTATTTGAAGAAAAAGGGTGTCAGGATTGGAGAAAGACTCAATAACAACCTGTGATATGCAGATGACATGACCTTGCTTGCTGAAAGGGAAGATGACTTGAAACACTTACTGATGAAGATTAAAGACTATAATCTTCAGTATGGATTATTCCTCAGCATAATCCATGTATGGATTATTCCTCAGCATAAACCATGCAGTGTCCCCTTGTTCAGTTTGAACGACAGCCTCTTGGTCAAGGTACAGGTTCCCATGAGTACAATCAAGTGTTCTGGACTTCCCATTCTTCTCAGCATAAGGAAAACAAAAATCCTCACAGTAGAACCAATAAGAAACATCATGTTAAATAGAGAAAAGATTGAAGTTGTCTGGGATTTCATTTTACCTGGATCCACAATCAACACCAATGGAAGAAATCAGATGTCGTATCGCACTGGCAAAATCTTCTGGAAGGGAACTCTTTAAAGTGTTAAAAAGCCAAGATGTCACTCTGAGTACTAAGCTGAGACTAACCATCTCAAGCTGTGGTATTTTCAAGTATCTCATGCATATTTGAAAGCTGGACAATGAAAAGAAAGACCACAAAAGAACTGATGTCTTTGAATTGTGGTGTTAGTGAAGAATACTGAAAATAACATGGACTGACAAAAGAATGA
>NW_006921888.1:4331434-4334250 GCF_000298275.1 Orycteropus afer afer
TATATATATATATAAAACAACAACAACAACAACTGGAGCAAACAAACCAACTCACTGCCATTGAGTCAGATCCAACTCATAGCAACACTTCCTTGGGTTTCTGAGGCAGTATCACTACAGAAGTAGATTGCCAAATCTTCCTTCCGTGGAGTGGCTGGCTTGGTAAGGTGGAGGGTCCACGAAAGGGGAGAAGGCCCTCAACTAGATGGATTGAGACAGTGGCTGCGGCAATGGGTTCAAGTATAGCAAGGATCATGGAGCTTGCACAGGACCGGGCAGTGTTTCATTCTGCTGTGCATAGGGTCCCTATGAGTTGGAGATGACACAGCAGCACTTAACAACAACAACTGGAGTAAAATCAACTCTAGTGGCTTGGTGGTTTACTTGCCCAGTTGCCAACTAAAACGTCAGAGTTCAATCACACAAATTCTGTGAGAGAAAAATGTGGCAATCTGCTTCCATAAAAATTTATAGCTTTGGGAAACCCTTGGTCCCTTGGTAGTGCAAATGGGTTGCAGTTAACTACAAACCAAAAGCTTGGTGGTTTGAATCCATGTAGCAATGTCACTGACGAAATCCTGGAAATCTACTTTTGTAAGATGAAAGCTATTGAAAACCCTATGGTGTACAATTCTACTCTGACACAAATAGGATTGTCAAGAGTCAGAATTTTGTCCTATAGAGTTGCTATGAGTTAAAATCAACTTGACAGCTACAGGTTCAGTTTGGGTTTGAGCTAGAGAGAATCTTAGGCTGAATAACTGAGCTCCTGTGAGCACACTGAGAATAGTTTATATTTCAATTCCATATTAGCTGATATTCTGTTTCATTGTTATTTGCTGAAAACACTGCAAAGCCTATTAAAATTGTAGGGTAGTGAATATAATTTGGTTTTTCTTCCCTTCCCATCTATTCCTATCATGCTTTCCCTTTTGCCTCCAGGTGCCAGTGTTCACCTCTCTCTTAAGCTTGCTCCTCCTCTCTTAAGAATGCTCTATCCAAACTGGCCTTCTATATCACTTTGCCTTATTTTGAGACCTTTGTATACAGTTTTATAATTCTAATTTTTTTTAATCTCAACTTGAATAGGTTTAATATTGTTAAACATATTTGCACATTAAAAACAATGATCATCAATCATACACATTTCAGTGGAACCGATTCCACTGGAATAATCACAGTGAAGAGGCTCCTACATTCAAAGAAGGGATGACATAGAAAGACTTCAGGGTTTCAGCCAGGAAATCCACAGAGATAGTGTGAGCTACATATGGAAAAAGAGTAAAAGGAGGCCTGCATCTCACTTCTTCACCCCTGTATGCCACTGCCTTGTTTGGGGTCCCTGAGTAGTGCAAATGGGTTGTGCTTAACTACAAACCAAAAGGTTGGTGGATTGAATTAATGTAGCAGTGCTACTGAAGAAACTCCTGGAAATCTACTTTTGTAAGATTAAAGCCATTGAAACCCTATGGTCTGCAATTCTACTCTGACACAATTAGGGTTGTCATAAGTCAGAATTTACTTGATGGTATTGGGTTTTATTTCATGTATGAGTAAAATATTCTCTGGGTAAACGATCACAATCTTAATTAAGAAATTGCAGTTTATTCTTATTCATTGCATTTCTGGTTTATTTTTCCACTGTATTTTCTTGGAAATATCCATAATATTTATAAACTTCCTCTTATATGTGAAGATTTTCTTGACTCTTCTACTATTCCCCAAAGGTAGAAATGATGCTTTCTTTGGTGTAGCCTACACTTAGCATAGTGCAAGCCACAGAATTTAATGCTACCCAAAATACCTGCTGAATGAGGACAGAAATTTTGACTGAGTGACTGGCACACTTTGCATTATTTTTTATAATCTCTGAATAGTTTACAAATATTTCTTCAAGGCTTGTTTGGGGTTTCTCTTCTTTTTGGCTTGTTAATTTGAATTTAAGATTTCTCTACAGAAAGGTTACAATACATTGTGTTCAGTATGAATATCTTTCTTTTCAAATATACCTAGATAGAAAGTGTAATATGTATCTGTTTAATATTTCTCTCTTGTGAAAGAGAACCTCACAAGAGGCTTTAAGGAAACAGAGGAAACCTTGTTACTAGAATCACAACACACAGTATTCTGCATCAAACCATTTTCTCTTTTAAATGTCCTTATTTACACTAAAATACAAGCCCAGTGTTTACTTATCTGGTTATAAGACCTCTCATAGTACTCTCTTCTCCTAAAGTGTGAAAACAAAATTAACGTTTTTCTATGTAAGCTCCACACATATAAAACAATAGTATTGCATTCATTAAAACTAAAAGAAAACATTTAGAATACATGTTGTTGTTGTTAGGTGATGTTGAGTCAGCTCCGACTCTTAATGACCCTATGTACAAAAGAATAAAACACTGCCTGGCCCTGCGACAGCCTCATAATCCTTGCTATACCTGAGCCCATCCTTGCAGCCACTGTATCAATCCATATCTTGAGGTCCTTCCCCTTATTCATTGACCCTCCACTTTACCAAGCATGATATACTTCTCTCTTCTGACAACACTGCCAAAATAGGTCAGATGAAGTCTGACCATTCTTGCTTCCAAGGAGGACTCTGGTTGCACTTCTTCCAGGACAGATTTCTTAGTTCTTCTGGCAGTCCGTGGTACTTTCAGTATTTTTTGCAAATACCACGTCTCAAAAGCATTAACTCTTCTTCAGTGTTCCTTATTCATTGTCCAGTTTTCACATGCATAAGAAGCTATTGACAATGTCATTGCTTGGGTTAGGTGCACCTGAATCTTCAAAGGGACAACTTTGCTTTTCAA
>NW_006921888.1:4335395-4337512 GCF_000298275.1 Orycteropus afer afer
TTTTGGTATGGTGACTCTGTGTATTCCTTCCATCTTCCATTGATGTTTCCTTCATGAGACAATATTCTGCCCATAGAATCTATCAGTATTGCAACTCAAGGCTTGATTTTTTTTTCTTCAGTTCTTTCAGCTTGAGAAATGCTGAAATGCTCTCTTGTTTTTCTAACTACAGGTCTTTGAACATTTCATTGTAAGAATTGACTTTGTCCTCTAGAGCTTCTCTTTGAAATCTTCTGTTCAGCTCTTTTATCTTATCATTTCTTCCATTTGCTGTAACTGCTCTACATTCTAGAGCAAGTTTCAGAATTCTTCTGACATCCATTTTGGTCTTTTCTTCCTTTACTGTCTTTTTAATGTCCTTTCGCTTTCTTCATGGATGATGTTCTTAATTTCATTCCACAGTCCCTCTGGTTTTCAGTTATTGGTGCTCAATGCATCAAATCTATTCTTTAGATGGTCTCTAAATTCAGTAGGGATGTAATCAAGGTCATAGTTTGGCTCTTTCGGGCTTGTTTTAATTCTCTTCAGCTTCAACTTGAACTTGCACTGTGGATCATCTGTTCTACAGTCAGCTCCTGGTCTTGTTTTGAATGAAGATATTGAGCTTCTCCATCACCTCTTTCCAAAGATGTAGTCAATCTGTTTCCTATGTACTCTATCTGGTGAAGTCCACATGTATAGCCACAGTTTATGTTGTTGAAAAAGGGTATTTGCAATGAATAAGTCATTGGTCTTACAAAATTGTATTATGATATCTCCAGAACTATTTCTATCTCTGAGGCCATATTTTCCAACTATTGCTTATTCTTCTTTTTTCCCAACTGTTGCATTCTGATCACTAGTAATAATCAACACATCTTGATCACATGTTTGATCAATTTCAGACTACAGAAGATGGTAAAAATCCTAAATTTCCTAGTCTTTGGCTTTGGTGGTTAGTGCAAAAATTTGAATAATAGTAGCATCAACTGGTCTTCCTTGTAAGTGTATGGATATCATCTTATTACTGACAGTATTGTACTTCAGGACAGATCTTGAAACATTCTTTTTGAAAATGAATGCCACATGATACCTCTTCCATTTGTCATTCTCAGCATAGTATGGCATATGTTAATCTGATTTAAAAATGGCCCAAAGCAGTCCATTTTAGCTCATTAATGCCTAAGATATCAATCTTTGTGTGTTTCATTTCATTTTTAATAATGTCCATTTTTTCTACGTTCATATTTTGTCCAATCCATGTTCTGATAATAAACAAATGTTTTCAGCTGCTTCTTCCAATTTTGAGTCATGCCCCCTCAGCAAATCAAGATTTCAAAAGTTTTAGTCCATCCATGTCATTAAGGTCAACTGTACTTTGCAGAGACAGCTCTTCTCCAGTCATATTTTGAGTAACTTCCGATCTGAGGGACTCATCTTCTGGCACTATATTGAACACTGTTTTAGGGCCATTCTTAAAGTTTACCAATAATATATCAGATAATGTTTCACTACTATTCATAAGGCAGTGATCAGAGGGCAATTTATAGAAATAGGTGGACACATAAAAAAAGAAGAAAGAGCCAAAATCAACACCTTAACTCAACATATCCAACAGTTTGAAAGATAGCAGGAAACGGCACCAGAAGAAAAGAAATAAAAAAGATACAAGCAGAAACAAATGAAACAGAAAAAAGAAAGATAATCAAAAAAATCAACAAGACTGGAAGTTGGATCTTTGAAAAAATTAATAAAATTGACAAACCACTGGCAAACTTAACAAAGGAAAAGAAGAAGATGCAAATAACATGAATAAGAAATGAAATAGTGATGTCACAACTGTACCAACAGAAATAAAAAAAATAATATCAGGATACTATGAAGAACTGTTACTCCAACAAATTTGAAAACATAGAAGAAATGGACAGATTTCTAGAAACATACTACTTACCTAAAATAACACAGACTGAGATGGAAAATATGACCAGACCCACAAGAAAAGAAGAAACTGAACAGGTCATGAAAAACTGCCAACAACAAAAAAAAAAGTTCTGGCCTGGATGGCTTAACAAAAGAATTACACCAATCATTCATAGAGCTGACACCAATCCTATTCAGTCTGTTCTAGAAGATAGAAA
>NW_006921888.1:4337902-4342769 GCF_000298275.1 Orycteropus afer afer
ATTCCTCAACATAATAAAAAGTATTTAAGCAAAACCAGTAGCCAACATTATTCTCAATAGAGAGAGAATGAAACCATTCCCCTTACAAATACACACCAGACAAAGATACCCTCTATCTTCACTTCCATTCAACATTTTATTGGAAGCTTTGTTGTTGCTATATGCCATCAAGTCATACCTGACTCATAGAGACCCCTCCTTGGGTTTCCAAGGCAGTATCACTACGGAAGTAGATTGCCTCTTCTTCCTTCTGAGGAGTGGATGGTGGGTTTGAACTGCCAGCCTTCTGATTAGCAGTCAAGTGCCTTAGACACTATGCTACCAGAGCTCCTATTGGAAGCTTTAGTCACACCAATAAGGCAAGAAAGGGAAACCAAATGTATCCAAATTGGTAAGGAAGAAGTGAGACTATCACTATTCGCAGATTATATAATCGTATACATAGAAAACCCAAGACTCAATAAGAAAACAACAGGAACTTATGGAAATATTAGCACAGTATTAGGATACAAGATCAACATACAAAAATCAGTTGGATTCCTCGACATCAGCAAAGAGGTGCCGAAAAGGAAATAAAGAAATAAATACAATTTTCAGTAACTACCAAAAAGATAAGATAGTTGGGAATACATTTTAACAGGAACACAAAAAATCTACACAAAGGTAACTACAAAACTCTACTTCAAGAAACCATAAGAAATCAACACAAATGGAGGAACATACCATGCTCCTGTATAGGAGGACTGAACATTGTGAAAATGTCAATACTACTCAAAGCAATGTGTACATTAAATGCAATCCCAATCCAGATCCCATCAACATTTAAGGACATAGAGAAACAAATCACTGATTTTATAAGGAAAATTAATAAAAACTCCAAAAACTCACTCCCATCGAGTCAAATCTGATTCATAGAAACCCCTCCTTGTGTTTCCGAGGAAGTATCTTGACAAAAGTAGATTCACCAATCTTCCTTCCAAGGAGTGGCTGATGGGTTTGAACAACCAGCCTTCTGGTTAGCAGTCAAATGCCTCAGGTACTATGCCACCAGAACTCGGATAAGCAAAGCATTACTGAAGAAAAGCAAAGTAGGAGGTATCATACTCCCAGATTTTAAAACCTTTTATACAGCCACAATTGTCAAAACAGCCTGGAGTTTGTTCAATGACAGACACATTGACAAGTGGAGCAGAATTGAGAACCCAGAAATAGATCCATAAACCTACAGTCAGCTGATCTTTGATAAAGGACAAAAATCCATTCAATGGGGTAGAAATAGTCTCTTTCACAAATGATGCTGGCAAAAATGGATATCCATTTGCAGCAAAATGAAACAAGATCCATACCTCATATCATACACAAAAACTAACACCAGATGTATCAAAGACTAAATATGAAACCAAAAACTATAAAGTTCATCAAAGAAAAAATAGGGATAAACTTAGGGTATCTAATGTATGGCATAAATAGACTATCAAGGATTACCCAAGATACACAAACAAGATAAACTAGGTGATTGGGACCTTCTAAAAATTAAATTCTTGTATGCATCAAATGACTTCTCCAAAATAGTAAAAAGTGAACCTACAGAATGGGAAAAATATTCAGCAATGGCGTAACATACAAAGGACTTATCTCCAAAATATATAGAAAACTCCAAAACCTCAACATCAAAAAGACAAAGAATCCAATTAAAAAAAATGGACAGATGATAAGAACAGACACTTCATCAGTGAAGATAGGAGGTAGCCAAAAACATTTGAAGAAATGTGTATGATCATTAGCCATTAGAAAGATGCAAATCAAAACAACCATGAGGTACTATCTTGCTCCAGCAACAACAGCAAGGTTAAACAAGACAGAAAATAAATATTGGTGAGGATGTGGAGAGATTGGAACTTCATACACTGCTGGTGGAATTGTAAAATGATACAACCACTGTGGAAACAGTAAGGCTGTCCTTAAAAAGTTGGAAATAGAAATGCCATTTGATCCAGCAATCCCATTACTGGTTATGTATCTTAAAGAAGTGAAAAGCCAGGAAATTAATAGATACATGCACACTCATATTCATCCCAGCACTACTCACAATAGCAAATGCATATAAAAATCTAAGTGTCTATCAACCAAGGAATGGATAAGCAACATATACATACACACAATTGAATACTATGAAATCCTAAAGAATAATAATGCACAATCTGCAAAACACCACATAATATGGATGAACTTGGAGAACGTTATGCTGAGGAAATAAATCAATCACAGATGGACAAATGTTTCAATAGTCCCCTACTGTAAAAAGTCAAAGAAATGTTTATATATGAAAGGAAACGTTCTTTGTTGTTTACTAGGGATGAGAAGGGAGGGGAGGGAAAATTCCTAGATAGACTGGGAAAAAAAAAAAAAATATATATATATATATATATATAGAGAGAGAGAGAGAGAGAGAGAGAGATTAAGAATATTAGGGTAAGAGGAAGGAGGAAAGGGGAAGGTTTTATTTCCAGAAATTGAGTTTATGCTAATGGTGCTAGGATATTTTGGAAAAGGAGAGCAAAAATGGTGGCACAACATGCAAATTTCATCAATGTTCCTGAACTGTAAACATAGAAATTGTTATGTTGGCTAATGTATTATTGTGTATGTTTTCACCAAAATAAAACTAAAAAAAAAAAGAAAGAAAAAATGAACATTTTGTCCACAGTATGCAAAATAAATCTAAATGCCCCTTTGACTTTATCTTTCTTTTTCAAATATGCAAATATGGATCCCTTCCAGTTGGCTTGGCATAGATAAGTGAGGGCTTCCAGGGTTGGATCCATTTGTTTCAACATCTTAAGTTGTATTCAATCAACTCCTGGAGCCTTGTTTTTTGCCAATGCTTTCAGTGCAACCTGGACTTCCTCTTTCAGCACCATTCATTATTGATTAGTTTTAAAGAAAGTGAATGTTGAATGATTATTTTTGGTACAGTGACTTTGTGTATTCCTCCCATCTTCTTTTGATGATTTATGCATCATTAATATTTGGCCCTCTGGTAGCATAGTGGCTAAAGCACTTAACTGCTAACCAGAAGGCTGGCGGTTCAAACCCACCAGCCACTCCTCGGAAGGAAGGTTGGGCAATCCTACTTCCGTAGTGATACTGCCTCGGAAACCCAAGGAGGGGTCGCTATGAGTTGGGGCCAACTCGACGGCACATAACAACAACAACAACAATATTTGGCCCATGTTGTTGTTGTTGTTATGTGCTGTCCAATCAGACCCAACTCACAGCGACCCCTCCTTGGGTTTCCAAGGCTGTATCACTATGGAAGTAGATTGCCCCATCTTCCTTCTGAGGAGTGGCTGGTGGGTTTGAACAGCCAGCCTTCTGGTTAACAGTCAAGTGCTTTAGGCACTACGCTACCAGAAATCTTCAATATTGCAACTTCAGTCTTAAATTTTTTCTTCAATTCTCTCAACTTGAGAAATTCTGAGCGTATTTTTCCTTCCTGGTTTTCTAATTCTAGATCTTTGAATATTTCATTACAGTAGTTTGTCTTCTTGAGCAACTCTTTCAGATCTTCAGTTCTACTATTTTACTTCATTGTTTGTTCTACACACTTTAGCTATTCTATGTTCAAGAGGAAATTTCAGTCTTTTCTTACATCAAGTTTTTTTTCCTGTCTTTTAATGACCTTTTGCTTTCTTCTTTTTGATGTCCTTTATATCATCTCACAACTCATCTTGTTTTAAGTCATTAGCGTTCAATGCATTAAATCTATGTCTTTTTTTAAACATTTAATTGTGATTTGTATGTAAGTTTATGGAGTAAATTTGTTTTCCATTGAACTCTTTATACACATTTTGTTTTGTGACATTTAAGATAGTTCCCAAAATATAACAATGCTCTACTCACTTCCTCCCTGTGTTTACCATTTCCATTTGTTCTTCTTTGCTATACATTTTGACTTCTGAGCTTCATCCCTGGAAAAATACTGCCCTTTTGATCTCATATGGATGAGACACGGAGTGTTATTGTTCACCCCAAGTTGTTGGAAAAAGATAATTGTAATGAATAAGTCATTGGTCTTGTAAAATTCTATCACAAAATCTCTGAAGTTTTTTCTTTATCACCAAGGCTGTATTTTTCAGCTACTGAAAGTTGTTTGCAAGTCTCACTTTCCAATCACCAGTAATTATCAATTGTAAGCTCAATCAAGTTCAGATTACAGAAGTTGGTCAAAATCTTCAATTTGCCTTTGGCATTAGTGGTTGTGAGTAAACTGGAATAACAGTCATATGAACTGTTCTTTCTTATGGCATATGGATATTATTGAATTACTCTTTTGGATGATGAATGTGATGCCATTCATCTTCAATCTGTCATTCTCAGCATAGTATACTATATGATTGTCTAATTCAAAATGGCCAATACCAATCCATTTAAGCTCACTAAAGATGAGGCAATCTACTTCTGTAGTGATACTGCCTTGGAAACCCAAGGAGGGGTTGCTATGAGTCAGGTCCAACTTGAGGGCACATAACAGCAACAACAACAACAAAGTCAAGCAGCAGAAGGTGGGTGTTTGCATGCATGGAGTGAGTGCCCTGGGAGCAGGCTGAAGTAACCCAGCCCCACAAGCAGTGGAAGGCAGGTGTGTGTGTGTGGAGCACCCGAGGGGCAAGCTGGGTAAGCAGGCAGTGCAGGGGAGATCAGGAAATAAGCACAGCAGTTTGGAACAACTAAGAGAGACACACTTGTCTGTCAGTTTGTTGCAGTGTGGTGCTTTAGTGTGGCTGTGAGGCAGGAAGCTATGCCATCAGTATTTCAAATGCTAACAGAGTTAGCCATGGTGAACAGGTTTCAGTGGAGTGTTGTG
>NW_006921888.1:4343249-4346728 GCF_000298275.1 Orycteropus afer afer
AGACCAACCGCTTAGAACTCAGTCATGTGATCCATCATGGGAACCACCACTCACAACTGGAGTCCAGCCAAGTTGACACATCTTCAACTATCACAAGTGTGCAGATTAAGACAGACTCAGAAAAAGGAAGAGACCATCCACTTCTCAAAGAATTGACCAGTGAAAACCTTATGAACAGCAGTGAAACACTATCTGATATATTAATGGAAAAACTTTATGAATAGTCCTGAAACATTGTGCCTGTAAGGAAGATCAGTTAATACTACTCTTACTCAAATTTATGGACCAACCACCAAAGCCATAGAGGCAGAAATTGAAGATTTTTACCAACTTCTGCAGTCCGAAATTGACCAAGCATGCAATCGAGATGTGTTAATTATCACTGCAGACTGGAATACAAAAGTTGGAAACAAAGAAGGATCACTGGTAGTTGGAAAATATGCCCTTGGTGATAAAAATGACACTGGAGATAGCATGAGAATTTTGCAAAACCAATGACCTATTCATCACAAATACCTTTTTTCAACAACACAAACAGAAGCTATACACATGGACTTCCTCAGATGAAGTACGCACGATTCAGATTGACTACATCTGTGGCAAGAGGTGATGCAGAAGCTCCATGTCTTCAGCCAAAACAAGGACAGGAGTTGATTGTTGAGCAGACCATCAATTGCTCATATGCAAGTTCAAGTTGAAGCTGAAGACAATTAAAACAAGCCCATATGAGTCAAAATATAATCTTGATTATATCCCTCCTGAATTTAGAGACCATCTAAAGATTGGACTTGATGTATCAAACACCAATGACTGAAAACCAGAGGAATTGTGGGATGACATCAAGAACATCATCCATGAAGAAAGTAAAAGGTCATTAAAAAGACAGGAAAGGAAGAGAAGACCAAATTGGATGTCAGAAGAGTATCTGAAACTTGCCCTTGAGTGGAGAGTAGCTAAAGCAAATGGAAGAAACAAGGATAAAAGAGCTGAACAGAAGATTTTAAAGAGCAGCTCAAGAAGACAAACTCAATTATTATAATGAAATGTGCAAAGACTAGGAGTTAGAAAACCAAAAAGGAAGTAAAGCTTGGCATTTCTCAAGCTGAAAGAACTGAGGGAAAAAATTAAGCTTTGAATTGCAATATTCATAAATTCCATGGGCAATATGTTGAATGATGCTGGAAACATCTAAAGAAGATGGAGGAATACACAGAGTCACTATACCAAAAAGAATTGGTAGATGATCATCCATTTCAGAAGGTGGCATATGATCAAGAACCAGTGGTATTGAAGGAAGAATTCCAAGCTGTACTGAAGGAATTTGGGGAAAAAAAGGCTCCAGGAATTGACAGGATGCCCATTGAGATGTTTCAACAAATGGATGCTGAGCTGGAGGCACTCACTCAGCTATGCCAAGAAATTTACAAGACAGCTACCTGACCAACTGACCAGAAGAGACTTATATTTGTACCCATTCCAAAGAAAGGTGATCCCACACAATGTGGAAATTATCAAACAAGGCCATGGATATCACATGCAAGGAAAATTTTACAGAAGGTATTTCAAAAATGGTTGCAGCAGTGTATTTACAGAGAACTTCCAGAAATTCAAGCTGGATTCAGAAGTGGACATGGAATGAGGGATATCATAGCTGATGTCAGATGGATCTTAGCTGAAAGCAAAGAATACCAGAAAGATGTTTACTTGTATTTTATTGACTATGCAATGACATTTGACTTTGTGGATCATAACAAATTGTGGATAACATTAAGAAGAACAGAAATTCCAGAACACTTAATTGTATTCATGAAGAACCTGTACATAGACCAAGAAGCTGTCATTTGAACAGAACAAGGAGATATCACATGGTTTAAAATCAGGAAAAGAATCAGGGTTGTATCCTTTCACCATACTTATTCAACATGTATGCTGAGCAAAGAATCTGAGAAGCTGGACTATATGATGAAAAACGTAGCATCAGGATTGAAGGAAGGCTCATTAAAAACCTGAGATACACAGATGACACAAATTTGCTTGCTGAAAGTGAGGATGACTTAGAGCACTTACTGAAGAAGATTATAGACTACATAATTGGTATATTATAGATTACATCTCAATATAAAGAAAACAAAAATCCTCACAATTGGACCAATAAGCAGCATCACAATAAATGGAGGAAAGATTGAAGTTATCAAAGACTTCATATTACTTGGTTCTACAATCAATGCCAATGGAAGCAACAGTCAAAACATCCAAAGATGTATTGAATTGAGCAAATCTGTTGCAAAACATCTCTTTCAAATGCTAATCTGTTGCAAAAGATCTCCTTGAAGACTAAGATGTGCCTAACCCAAGGGATGGTATTTTCAATCACCTCATATGCATGTGAGAGCTGGACAATGAAAAAGGAAGATGAAAGAAGAGTTGATGCTTTTGTGTTGTGGCACTGGCAAAGAATACAGAAAGTACTCTGGTCTGCTAAAAGAACTAACAAATCTGTCCTGGAGGAAGTGCAGCTGAAAGGCTCCTTGGAAGGGAGAATGACCAGACTTCGTCTCACCTAATTTGGTCATGTTGTCAGAATGGATCATTCATTGGAGAAAGATATCATGCTTGGTAAAGTGGAGGGTCAACAAAATTGGAGAAGGGCCTCAACAAGATGGATAGACACAGTGGCTGCAGAGATGGGCTCAGGTATAGCAGGATTGTGAGGCTTGTACAGGACTGGGCAGTGTTTCATTCTATTGTACATATGTCAAGGCACGGAACACGAACAACAACAAAAAGCCTAGAACATAGATCTTTATGTGTTCCACATGAGTGGTGGGGTCAATCTTTATTTCTTCTCATTTTATTTATGATAAGTCTTTCCCAATTCCTTACAGTGAAACTCCCTGACATAGTAAACATTTCTTTTTCATTTTTCCCTGAACACATTGAGCTTTTTTGACTGCCCTTCTGTGCTTTTGCACCTTAAAACAGAAGTTCTGAACAATGATCCTGCTTATTATTATTATTTTTTTTCTTTCTTTTTCTGGTGGAGATGCTTTTCTTGATTTGAAAATTGTTATATCTTTTTTAACCTTTCTTCTAGATTGTTGAATATTTCTATATATTTAGGGATAATTAGAATAGGTCAGAATCACTCTCCCTTATAGTATTTCTGACTGAAGTTATCTTAACATTTGCAATGAATTACAGGAGATCTGATGGCTTAGTGTCTAAGGCATTTGACTGCTAACCAGAAGGCTGGTGGTTCAGACCCATAAGCCACTCCTCGGAAGGAAGGTTGGGCAATCTACTTCCCTAGTGATACTGCCTTGGGAACCCAAGGAGAGGTCACTATGAGTTGACTTGATGACAGTGCATTTGGTTTGCTTCATAGCTTTGTTATTCAAAAACCTTCAATAGTTCCCTATTTTTTAGAACTACTTTAACCTGCTTGTTAAGACATTCCATTATCTGCCCCATATATATAT
>NW_006921888.1:4347123-4347706 GCF_000298275.1 Orycteropus afer afer
CTTGACTGATATCTCCATGTGGAAAGATGGATGCAAATATATATCAGTAGTTTCTTTAATGGAACTTTAATATTTTCTTGGAAGGATTTGTATATCATCCTTAATTCAACATCCATGAAATTAGGGGTTACTAAGGAGCTCTGGTGATGTTGTTAACACATTTGACCGATCGCCAGAGGTCAAACATTCAAACCCATCTCTCTGTGGGAAGTAGATGAGGCAATCTACTTCCATAAAGATTTACAGCCTTAGAAACCCAATGGTAATCACTATGAATTTGAATTGACTCCATGACAGTGAGTGAGTGAGTTCATTTTCAGTTATTAATTTCCAACCTATGAAATATTACTTTCTTCCTTTGTGCAAAAATGCTCAAATATATTGTATGTGTGTGTGATCATTATGAATTTTGCAATTATAAGACATTTATCATGTTTTTCTTTTTATCTTTGATAATAGAACAATGATTTTGGGGGGCTATAGTTAAATATGTAGGAGCTCTGGTAGCATAGTGGCTAAAGCACTTGACTGCTAACCAGAAGGCTGGTGGTTCAAACCCACCAGCCACTCCTCGGAAGGAAGG
>NW_006921888.1:4349486-4352165 GCF_000298275.1 Orycteropus afer afer
GCAATCACCACTATGAGAACAGTTATGAGGAGTCAATCAGTTGAAAGCGAGTATCTTCAGAGATGTTGCCAACTTCTGATATATGTTTTCTTTAAGGCTGGGGACCAAGGTAGGTGGATGAAAAGGGGTTAGGAACAACTAAAGGAGAAGAACTTGTCTGTCAATTTGTCATCCTGTGGTGGTTTATATGTTGCTGTGAGGCTGGAGGCTACACCACCAGTGTTGCTAAATGCCAGTAGGGTTACCCATGGTGGATAGGTTTCAGCAGAGCTTCTGGCCTAAGACAGACTCAGAAGAAGGAAGAAGCCATCCACTTCTCAAACAATTGGTCAGTGAATACCTTATGAATAGCAGTGAGACACTGTCTGATATATTACTGGAAAACTTTATGAACAGCCCTGAAACATTGTCTGATATCATTCTAGAAGATGAGCCCATCAGGTCAGAAGCACACAAAATTTGACTGGGTAAGAGCTAACTCCTCAGAATAGACACAAGCTTAACAATATAGATAGAGTAAAGCTTTTGGAACCTCCATTAGCTGATGTGGTGTGACTCAAAATGAGTAGAAATAGATGCAAACATTCATTAATAATTGGAGCATGGAATGTGTGAAGTATGAATCTAGGAAAATTGGTAGTTGTCAAAAATGAAATGGAAGGCATAAAAATTGATACCTAGGCATTAGTGAGCTGAAAAGGACTGATTGTGACCATTTTGAATCAGACAACCATATGTTTTACTATGATGAGAATGATAAATTGAAGAGGAATGGTGTGGCATTCATTGTCCCAAAGACCGTTTCAAGATCTGTCCTAAAGTACAATGCTATCAGTGATAGGATATACCCTCAGTTTTCAAAGACACATCTTTGCTCCTTGGCATTTTAGAGAGGTCTTTTGCAGATTTGCCCAGTGCAATATATTATCTGATTTCTAGACTGCTGCTTCCTTTGGTATTGATTATGGAACCAAGTAATATGAAATCTTGGACAACTTCAATCTTTTCTCCATTTATTGTGATACTGCATATTGGTCCAGTTGTAAAGATTTATGTTTTCTTTATGTTCAAATGTAATCCATACTTCAGACTATAGTCTTTAATCTTCATCAGTAAATGCTTCAGGTCATCTTCACTTTCAGCAAGCAAGGTTGTATTGTTTGCATATTGCAGGTTGTTAATGCATATTCCTCCAATCCTGATGCCACGTTCTTCTTCATATAGTCCAGCTTCTCAGATTATTTTCTCAGCATAAAAGTTGAATAAGTATAGTGAAAGGATACAACCCTGGCACACTACCTTCTTGATTTTAAACCATGCAGTGTCCCCTTGTTCTGTTTTGATGACAACCTCCTGGTCTATGTACAGGTTCCTCATAAGTGCAATTAAATGTTCTGGTGTTCCCATGCTTCTCAGTGTTATCCATAATTTGTTATGATCCACAAAATCAAATTCTTTTGCATAGTCAATGAAACACAAGTAAACATCTTTCTGGTATTCTTTGCTTCCATCCAAGATCCATCTAAAATCAGCAATGATGTCCCTCTTTCCATGTCCTCTTCTCAATCCAGCTTGCGTTTCTGGAAGTTCTCTGTCACTACTGCAACTGTTTTTGAACAATCATTAGGAACATTTTATTTGCATTTTATATTAATGATTATTGTTGTTGTTATATGCCAGCGAGTCGGACTCGACTCATAACGACCCCTCCTTGGGTTTCCGAGACAGTATCACTATGGAAGTAGATTGCTCAACCTTTCTTCCAAATATTAATGATATATTGTTTGATAATTTCCACATTCGGTGGGATCAACTTTCTTTGGAATGCATACAAATATGGATCTCTTCCAGTCAGTTGGCCAGGTAGCCATCTCCCAAATTTTTTGGCGTAGACGAGTGACTCCTCCAGTGCAGCATCCATTTGTTGAAAACTCTCAGTGGGTTTTCTGTCAATTCCTGGAGTCTTGTTTTTCACCAATTATTTCAGTGGGGCTTCATCTTCTTTCTTCAAAATCATTGGTTCTTGATCGTATGCCACCTCCTGAAATGGATGAATATTGACCATTTTTTTTAGTACAATGACTCTGTGTATTCCTTCCATCTTCTTTAGATGTTTTCTGCAACATTCAATATTTTTCCCACAGAAATTTTCAATATTGCAGCTCAAGGCCTGATTTTTTTTTCTTCAGTTCTTTCAGCTTGAGAAATGCCAACCGTGTTCTTCCCTTTCAGAAGAAGGAAGGGACCAACTGCTTCTCAAAGAACTGGCCAGTGAAAACCTTATGAATAGCAGTGAAATAACTACTGATACAGTACTGAATATAGACACAGATAGATTATATTATGGTTAGGTGCTGTTGAGTCAGATATTATTCATAGCAACATTATGTACAACATAAATAAAAAAATGCTCGGTCCTACCTCATCCTCAAAATTTTTACTATGTTTGAGACCATCATTGCAGCCACTGTGTTTGTTAATCCATGTCATTGAAGGTCTTCTCCTCTTTCACTGACCTTCTATTTTACCAAGCATGGTATCTTTCTTCAAGGACTGGTGATCCCTTCTAACAACCTGAACAGCTGCTCTGTGGAAGGAGCATAGGACAATCTACTTCCATAAAGATTTACTGCCATAGCAACCCAATGGGGGTTGCTATGAGTCAGAATCTATAGCAGT
>NW_006921888.1:4352600-4355669 GCF_000298275.1 Orycteropus afer afer
TGGGCTTCATTGATTTTGCTTCTCTAAAGAACCCAGCCTAACCTAAGTCAGTAGTAAAACACATCTCATCTTTCCTGATAAATAGTGAGGATTTCATTTATAGTAGCAATTATTAGTATTAAACCTTCTGCCACCAAGTTGATTCTGAATCACAGGAGCCTCCATAGGATTTCTAAGGCTGTATATTTTTAAGGAAATAGATTACCTCATGTTCTTCCCATGGAGTAGCTAGTAAGTTTGAATCCCTGTACCCTTGTTGGAAGACAAATATATTATTAGTATTAGTTGTTATAAAATATCATGACAATTCTTTGAAGTGCAACAGAACTGACAGAAAATCAAAGCAACAGAGAGAAATTAAAGCTTTTAGATGTTTGAAATATTTTGACAATTTTTTCTCTAGAAAAATATAACTGGTCTCTTGGTCCTACGTCATCATTCATTTTGATAATAATATGGAGCTAGATCTTGATTATCCAGTAACCAGTGCTGTCTTAATGAAGTTACTTCTTACTCATGGCAACTTCATGTGTGTCAGAGTAGAATATTGGTTCAGGGTTTTCAGTACTTGACTTTTTTGAAGTAGATGACCAGACCTTTCTTTTGAAATATCCCTGGCTAAACTTAAACCTCCAGATTTTTTTTTCACAGCTGAGCATGTTAACTTTTTGCACCAAAAGAACACATGGATACTCATTACCCACTGCCATCGAGTCGACTCTGACTCATAATGACCCTACGGGACACAGTAGAACTGCTCCATATGATTCCAAGGGTATAAATCTTTATTGATGCAGATTAAAAAAAAAAAAAAAAAATTCTGCCATTGAGTTGATTCCAACTCATAGTGACCCCCTTTGGGTTTCTGAGATGGTAAATTTTTATGGAAGTGGATTGCCCAGTCTTCCTTCTGCAGAGTGGCTGGTGGGTTTGAACTACCAACCATCTGGTTAGCAGTTACATGTCTCAGGCACTACACCACTGGAGCTCCTAACAGATGCAGATAAGAAAGGTGAATATAAGAAAGAGTGGAAAGGTAATTACCAGAGAAATGTTAAGGGTTTGGGCTAGTTGGGAAACAAATTGAACTGATGCGCTAGATAGAATAGGTATTGCTATCCTCTTTCCAGAAAACTAAACTTTTAAAAATGCAACTGTAGCTTTTCAGTCTAAGTGAAAGGAAAGAATAAATAAATACGTCCTCTAGAGTTTTCAAGTGCTGTTGGAATCCAGAAGTTTGGAATAAAATGAATGATTTTATAATTATTTAATCTTTAAAATAAATTATGGAATAGACATAGTAAGAAAATGTAATACGAGCATATATATACGTCTGTGGAAACCTTTTTTTGACATATTAAGAGAGTAAAAAATAAAAGGAAAACAAAGAGGAAACACAGATAAGAAAGTAGGAAAAAAGGAAGAAAGAAAAATGATAGGGAGGAAGGGACGGAGGCAATACATATTGAAAATCTATATCATTCGTACATTCTGTTCAGTATATTTGCATGGATTATGTTATTTGAGTGGGTAGTATAGTGCCACTCCACGGATGGAACATTGGGTAATCTACCTCTGTAAAGATCACTGCCTTGGAAGCCCAATGCGGGTCGCTGTGAGTCGGAATCGACTTGACGGCAGTAGGTTTGGTTTTGGAAACTCTGGTAGCGTAGTGCCTAAGGCACTTGACTGCTAACCAGGAGGCTGGCGGTTCAAACCCATCAGCCATTTCTCGGAAGAAGGGTTGGGCAATCTACTTCCATAGAGATACTGCCTCGGAAACCCAAGGAGGGGTCGCTATGAGTCGTGTCCGACTCGAGGACACACAACAACAACTATATATATATAGTTATATAGTTTATATATATATAATATAAATCATAGAGATTGGGTCTCTTGGTGAAAGTCACATACCCCATTAGTGGAAAAGCTAGAAAAGGGAGTCAAATACTTTTTAAAAAGGTATTTAATTCAAACATTTTAATCAGTTAAAATACGGTTTGTTTCCTTTACAGGCACTACTAAGGATTAGTAATGCACCAAGTCCACAATGAGATATCAAAGGAGAAAACAAGGCAAACTGCTAACTTCCAATTTTTGCATATTTTTTTTCACTCCACACTGAAAAAAATGTTGGCCCTTTTTTTTTTTCAGCTTTAAAAATTGCAAAATACTCTCTATAACCCATTTCTTCTGCTTTGTGAAGCTCAAGGTCACACATTAAATTGAATAGCAATGCTAGGATAGTTGAGTTTATATGTCACTGTGGCTGTTATCACTGAAGTCTTACAGAATGGAGACTACAAAAGCGCCCTAGTAAAACAACTAAATTTGAGATGCTTTTTTGCTTTCTTTTAGCTCTTGGTAAAAGTATTTGATGTAAAGACTCAAGGAGAAATAAAAGTGCTGAGGTTCTCATTTAAACATTTTATTTCTCTTTGGCTAACTGGAATTATAGCTAATTTCAACCACTAGCAGTAAACAGCTCTAATGTGAGGGCTATCAAACCACAGTCATCCCAAGAAAGCCTCCAGGGTGACAGACTCTGTGGTGCCAGTTATGTGTTGGAAAAACTGAAGCCACAAACACAAAGAAAGTACACTGAGCCCATGAATTAATGAGATATGTAAATGAAATTCAGAAGAGCAAAACTTCATACCCTGTTTTACCTGATGTGTTTTTATTAAGTATGTTGTTAAATTTAAAAGCAAGCCATTGGATAGTCATTTTCTCTACATTTATGTGTCTCTACATTTCTAAGAAAGATACTCAGTTGTAAATTCTCACTGTGTTAAAATAAAAGTGATATTCTTCTCCCTTGATGTTTCCACTTCTCTTTCTCTTACACAAATCCAAAGAGATTTTGTAATACAGACATTCAATTGGTTCAGAAATGGTAATGCAGCATTTCAATACTTTTCATCTTTTGTGTACTCAGAAACATTAAAAATCAAACATTTTTTAGCATTTTTTCCTTACTCCCACAATGATTCTTTAAACTGTTTTGTGGTTTCTAGGCAAGGTAATGCTGTGGCTGCTCAGTGCCATAGCCTTAGGCTGCAAATGTGC
>NW_006921888.1:4356014-4359365 GCF_000298275.1 Orycteropus afer afer
ATAAATCATTCATATATACAACTCCAGATTTTATATATATATATACACACACACACACACACACATATATGAGTATATATATGCATATGTATATTAACATTCACCTTTTGGAGTAGTATAGGATTTATCTTTTGAGTTTTCCTATTTCTCAGATTATTGAACACCAGGTTTCAGGTATATAACTTGAGAAGGGCATATAAACTACACTTAGAAGGGTTACCCTTTACCATGGGTGTGAAAAGATGATATTGATAGTTATGATAACACAGATTTATTGTTTACCTTGTTCCAGACCTTATGCTATGATTTTTTTATGCACAATGCTATTTAAAACTTACAGCAAACTGCCTAGCTACATTTGCATGCTCTAGGGAAAGTCATCTCAACTGAGCAAAGCCAATCATAGTCTTCCTTTTGGAAATTTAGGATTCAGTTGGGACTGATTCAATGTCACTGAATTTTACATGTGGACATTGTTGAACTGGTGTATGTTCTGCTGTGCATATGCACAACAATAATAAAACAATTTTAAAAAAAATAGATAACAGTGAGGCTGTTTCTAAGGGTCCTGTTGTTGTTGTTGTTATGTGCCATTGAGTCAAACCCGACTCATAGCGACCCCTCCTTGGGCTTCCAAGGCAGTATCACTACGAAAGTAGGATTGTCCAACCCTCCTTCCGAGGAGTGGCTGGTGGGTTTGAACCACCAGCCATCTGGTTAGCAGGCAAGTGTCTTAGCCACTATGCTACCAGAGCTCTAAGGGTCCTAGGATGTCATTAAAAAAAAACAAAACAAAACAAAACAAAAAAACCCACAAAGTGGGTGATTTTAATAAACAGAGGTTTATTTTCTGACAGTTTCAGAGGCTGAAATCCAAATTTAGGGTGCTGACAGGAACATGCCTACTCTGTACACTGTAAAGAAAGAGCCATCCTCCTCTAGCTTCTGATCATCCCTATGCTTCTTGGCATTCTTTGGCTTTTAGATGCATCTCCACATGGCAGCTGTCTTCCTCCTATGTATCTTTGTGTCTTTTCTCACCTTTTATAAGGCATCACTCAGAAGAGATTAAGACTGTAACTCATGCTACTCCACTATGACCTTGGCAACTGATAACAAAATTAAAAACTCTGCCCCCAAACAAAGTCACAATCACGAGTATCAGGGGTTCAGATTTCAAAACATTTTTTGGGGGGGCAAAATTCAATCCACAATAGATTTTTATGTGAGGTTATATGACCTGGCTATATTTTTACTGTGTGCAAACAGAAGCATGAAAATATGGACGCTGAAGGAAAATAATAATGCAGAGGCGAAGAGAAGCAGAAAGAAAATGCATTGTGAGAGAACAGGCTAGGTTCTGAGTTTCTAATAATTTTTATGTTCCTGTCACTTGTGAAACTTTATTGTACCTGAATTAAATGAGGTATTTCAGCAGTTCCCTTACTAAAAAAATAAAGAAAGAAAATTCTTAAATTATTTGTTTGCAATCAAGAAAACCTTCACTAAGGCTAGTATATTGATCAGCTCTTTTATATACACTACTATAATTTTAATGTGATATCCACCATTTCAGATTACCGAGCTTGGTGACCCAAAATAAACTGACATTAATCAGTCCAACAAAGAACTATAATGAAGACAACTCCGCCGCCAAAATCATAATGGACTATTTGAAAAAATGTTAGCTTTATGGTCATCATGCCTGTAATATATTCATCATACATTTGTTAATGCATTTGGGTTCTTGAGTAAGTCATTTACCACTTTGTGAGTGTTAGTTTCTTAAACTGACCAAAGTAGGTACTGCATTATAAAAATAGTTGCAATTGTATTCAGCCAGTCAGAAAGTTACAAAGAAATATTTCAAGAATTGTCTGAAAGGGTAAATGAATGTCCACAATGGTGAGGTTCTTTCATCACCAGAAGAGTTCTGTTTTAAATGCGCACACACACACACACACATGCAAATGTACATGCACAAACACATACACATAAACATATATATACTACTGAATTCTACCTGGGGGGGAAAAAAAAAAGATTTTACTGCTTAGAAAAATGATTTTAAAACCATGGACCTTGTGAAATATAAAAAGTTTTCTGTGGTTAACCTCCTTTTATATTAAAAGTATAGTTACAAGCTAGTGCAATGCTTATATAAGCTATGTGATTGGGAAGAAGAGTTTTAAGAAACAACCAGAGGTGAAATCCCCCCAGTGGGTATCTTTCAAATTGAAATCCCTTCGCTTCAATCAAGAGCAGGCTTTGAAGTGAGAAACAGGAATCCAGAATAGCTGGAGGGCTTGTTCAGGTCTCCAAGTAGTGTTAACCACCTAAGACCTACCTGTGTCCAGGACTAGATCTGAGAACAAAAGAAATGATGTTTTTCTTTTGGGTTTAATACATTTTTCTTCCAACTAAGAACCAGAAATAGGCTCTGATCACAGATATGTATAATTAATTTCTTTTTTTAATAGGTTATAAAAGACAATGCAAACACAGTGATAAAAAATAGTAAAGGCAGCTCACAAAGTATTTTGCAGTTAAAGCAGCAAATGATTCTCTAAACTAATTGGATATTGAACAAAAAGCAAAATGTCTATTTTACTTTTTAAACTTTATACTACTAAAGATAGCTAATAATAATAATAAAGTAGAACAATGAGAATGGAATAGGTAATGTAAAGAATACATTTTCCATAGTAAAAGAAGAAAATTAAAAAGATATGATGTGCATGTACATGTACATTCAATGAGTTAAACTCTAACTGATCCAAAAATAACTAAACAGAATGCCATTAATGTGGAAGAAGTAATAACCAAATTCTATTGCAGACATTAATTATTACAAATGTATTTGTGTTTATTAAGAAGCAAGTTTTTTTGCCTATATTTTTCCAACATGCTTATTAATTATCCACATTTGAGGACTATTGTATCCAAACAGACACTTTTTAATTGTCTGGCTGTTGTAACTAGTAATATATAACACTTATTAATTAATGGATTCTACATTTATTACTTAATTCTTATAGAAATTTTAATATCATTTCATTAATGTTGTTATGTGCTGTCAAGCCAATTCCAACTCATAGCAACCTTGCACTGCAAAGTAGAACTACCTCAGTGTGTTTGCTTGGCTATAATGTTTAAAAGAGCAGATTGCCAGGTCTTTTGTCCCATGGAACCACTCATGGCTTCCAACCTCCCACTGTTTGGTTAACAGCTTAACCATGAGTGCTTAACCATTTGTTGTTGTTGTGTGCCGTCGAGTCGGCCCCGACTCATAGCGACCCCTCCTTGGGTTTCCGAGGCAGTATCACTACGGAAGTAGGATTACCCAACCTT
>NW_006921888.1:4360190-4364055 GCF_000298275.1 Orycteropus afer afer
GCATGCTTGAACCCTGCATGTAGCCGTGTCGTTGTTCAACAGCCTCCCATGCCCTGCTGACCTTGGGACTTTCAATGTACTTGAATTAATGGCCTGCTGTGTGATTTGGTAACATTGGGACTGTGTCTTTTTACTTGTCAACCTTGGGCTCGTCAGCCTTAGCAGCCCAAAGCTGCCTGAGTGAAGAAATGCCTCTAGCTCCAGTGGGCCTGGAGTAGGAGGCAGAGTGGAAACCAAGGTTGAGGAGCTTTCACCCAGCCCCTAGAGCCTGACATTTTTAACTTGGGCTTAAAGTCTCCAAACTGTGAGAGAATAAACTCCTGTTTGTTAAGGTAATGGCATTTGTGGTATATTCCTGTCAGAGTGGTACTAGGTAACCAGAACAAACATCCAGAAATGCAAGTTGGATTCAGAAGAGGATGTGGAATGAGGGATATCACTGCTGGTGTCAGATGGATGTTGGCTGAAAGCAAAAAATACTAGAAAAATGTTTACCTGTGTTTTATTGACTATGCAAAAACATTTGACTGTGTATCATAACCAACTATGTATAATATTGAGAATGGGAATTCCAGAACACTTAATTATATTCATGAGGAACCTATACATAGACCAGGAAGCTATTGTTCGAACAGAACAAGGGCATAATACATAATACCTTGGTTTCCACTCTGCCTCCTACTCCAGGCCCACTGGAGCTAGAGGCATTTCTTCACTCAGGCAGCTTCGGGCTGCTAAGGCTGACGAGCCCAAGGTTGACAAGTAAAAAGACACAGTCCCAATGTTACCAAATCACACAGCAGGCCATTAATTCAAGTACATTGAAAGTCCCAAGGTCAGCAGGGCATGGGAGGCTGTTGAACAACGACACGGCTACATGCAGGGTTCAAGCATGCTGTAGCTCAAGACCATTCCCAAAGCTGTTTCTTACATATAGGAAGCAGACCACATCCTTAAAATCAGGAAGAAAGTTTCAGGGTTGTGTCCTTTCACCATACTTATTAAACTGTATGCTGAGCATCAGAGAAACTGGACTATATGAAGAAGAACACAACATCAGGATTGGTGGAAGACTCATTAACAGCTTGTGATATGCAGGCAACACAAGCTTGCTTCCTGAAAATGAAGAGAGCTTGAGCACTACTGATGAAGATTAAAGACTACAGTCTGCAATACGGATTACACTTCAACATAAATAAAACAAAAATCATCACATCTGGACCAAAAAGCAGCATCACTATAAATGGAGGAAAGATTGACATTGTCAAAGAGTTCATACTACTTGGATCCATAATCAACACTCATGGAAGCAACAGTCAAGAAATCAGAAGTCATTGTACTGGGAAAATCTGCTGCAAAAGATCTTTTTAAAGTGTTGAAGAGCAAAGATATTACTTTGAGGACTAAGGTGTTCCTAACCTAAGCCATGATATTTTCAACTGACTCATTGGTACGTGAAAACTGGACAATGAATAAGGAACATTTAAGAAGAGTTGATGCTTTGGCATTGTAGTGTTGGTGAAGAATCCGAAATTACTGTGGACTGCCAAAAGAAAGAACAAATCAATCCTGGAAGAAGTGCAGCTGAAATGCTCCTTAGAAATGAGAATGACTAGACTTCTTTTCACCTACTTTGGTCATATAGTTAGAAGGGACCATTCCTTGGAGAGGGGTATCATGCTTGGTAAAGTGGAGGTTCACCAGAAAAGGAGAAGACCTTCAATGAGATGGACTGACACAGTGATGACAAAATGGGCTCAGGTATAGCAAGGATTGTGAGGCTGGCACACAACTGGGCAGTGTTTGGCTCTGTTGTACAGAGGGTTGCTACGAATATGAGCCGATTTGATGGCACCTGACTGTAATGTTGGGTTGCCGAGACACCAGGACACAGAGTTATTTCAGAGAAGCAGTTTATTAGTACTCCTGGGCGAGGTTCTCATGCCCTAGCATCAAGGCCAGAGAAGTCGCATCCCCAGGCGGGGGGGGGGTGGTTCTTATAGACACAGAGAGGACCTAATTGGGGACACTAAGGAAATGGTGGGGTCCAATTAGCTGTTGGCATGGGTCTGTACCTAATTAGCATGTGGGGGCTTCACAAGTGGAAGTTTGTCATCACATGGGACTTTCTAGCCTGGGCAGATTTTGCCACCTCGGTTGTCTTATCAAGTTGTCTCATCAGGGCCTGACACCTGGAGGAAGTTGCTAACTGAAATGTTGGTGGTTTGAGTTTGCTCCAGCCTAACACTAACAACAGCAATTGAATTTAAAATTACATTGAATATTAAGCTTTACTGAATATTGAAGTATTATATTATTGTTATATTTCTTCTAGTTCTGAATATAGTTTTACATATGTAAGTTTTTGTATGAATGTTTATGTGTTGACACACACCTATACCCACATACCCACACCCACACACAGAGAGTCATAGAAACTGCTGGTACTTACTAACAGATCCATGTTGTCGTTTTCTTGCCTGTCATATGTTGTTGTTTTGCCGTCGAGTCGGCCCCGACTCATAGCGACCCCTCCTTGGGTTTCCTAGGCAGTTATCACTACGGAAGTAGGATTACCCAACCTTCCTTCCGAGGAGTGGCTGGTGGGTTTGAACTGCCAGCCTTCTGGTTAGCAGTCAAGTGCCTTATCATATAGTAACAGCCAATTTCCACCCTCCTTTGCCAATAGATGTGGTTTCGTGATTCAATAATTCTGGTCAATGAATTGTGAGTGGAATGTGACATTATATATTACTTCAAAGGACCTGCCAAAGTATGGCAAGAGCTCTGTGCAACAAAGTAGAGTCCTGTTCCCACATCCTACCAATCCTTTGTGTTCTGTAAATACAAGACAGAATAAACTGTATTATGTAGAGGTGAGGAACTTTTGTGGTTTTGTAGTTGGCTACTAAAGCAGTCATTTCATATCATACAACATTTTTGAATCTTTAATTTCTTAATAACCAATCTTTTGGTTATTAAAATACTGAAATATTGGAGTTTCAAGTTAACTTGTGGAGTTCCCAGAGTCTTTCGTAGCTAAATAATATTATTCAATTATAAAAAGAGGCATTCATTCCTTAACTTAGAAATATTTATGAAGACCTAGCTCTGGTGATGCAGTGGATAAGGCATTTGGCTGTTAACTAGAAGGTCCTCAATTCAAACCCACCAGCTGCCCCACAGGAGAAAGATGTTGCAATCTACTTCTATAATGATTTGCAGCCTTGGAAGCCCTATGGGGGTTTCTATGAGTCAGAATTGACCCAGTGGCAGAGGGGTTGGGTTTGTGCTTCTGAAGCCTTGTATTACTTTACGTGTCTAATAATATAATGTTGTTGTTGTTATGTGCCGTCGAGTCGGCCCTGACTCATAGTGACCCCTCCTTGGGTTTCCGAGGCAGTATCACTACGAAAGTAGGATTGCCCAACCTTCTTTCCGAGGATGGCTGGTGGGTTTGAACCGCCAGCCTTCTGGTTAGCAGTCAAGTGCTTTAGCCACTATGCTACCAGAGCTCCTAATAACATAATAGAGAAAAGAAAACAAAACAGAATAACCCTTGCCTTTATGTGCTTTTCATTCTTCTGTATGACTGAAAAAATGTATTTTTTACATATATATTTAATGAAACATATACTCCTCTTGAAAGAGCTCTGGTGGCATAGTGCCTAAGGCATTTGAGTTAACCAGAGGGCTGGCAGTTCAAACCCACAAGCCACTCCTCGGAAGGAAGATTGAGCAATCTTCTTCCGTACTGATACTGCCTCAGAAACCCTAGGAGTGGTCACTATGAGTCGGATCTGACTCGATGGCAGTAAGTATACTTCTCTTAAATGACTTCCAATTCTAAAAATATTTAATAAAA
>NW_006921888.1:4365264-4380625 GCF_000298275.1 Orycteropus afer afer
AATTAAAAATTAGAATGTTTTACAAAAAATGGACCATGAGGTAAATCAAAAGACAATAAAATAACAGCAGTATTAACTGTATGCAAGTAAAAGACAGTAATAAAATTATTGAAATAGAAGAAAATAAGACTCAAAAAATCAGAAGATGGTTTTAGAAAATAACTCGTAAAAGATAACCCTGTAGCAAGAGTGATCAAAAATCATATGAAGATGACAAAATAAGCAATGTTATGAAAATATTACCACACACAAATTAAATAGTAAGTATCACAACAAAGAAAAAATCAAGTAAAATAAGTAAGTAAATAAGGAAAAATAAGCAACACAATCAAAAAAGGACAAGGAATAAAGTAGAAAATTTTTTGGTCAAAAAAATAAAGAAAATTTCTGAAAATGGGAATTCTTAAACATTGCTTATGAGAGAATATTATTGGTAAAGCCACATTTGAATCCTTCTTTGTGATTTTACACAAATATATTCTAGAGACTTTTACCAAATTTAAACAATTAAATATGTACAGGCCTACTCATTCTAGCCTTTTTAGCAATCTTTGAATGAAATGTAGATATCCTCTAGTATGAGACTAGTTAAATAAATTTTGAATATTCATTTAGCAGAATATTCTTTTGTAGTTAAAATGAATGAAATGAATTTAAATACCTTCTGGATATTCTCAAAACTAACATTGTTGAATGAAAAAAAAAGAACACATTTCAGAAAGTCTTGATGGGATTGAATCTGTTCGACTGCTAGCCTGTCTCAGGGGCAATGACAAGTAGCCTTTTATTTTGCTGTTTTTAAAGAGATCAACTCTGACCACAAAACATGTTTTCCCAAATTCCAAAGGACAGTTAATCCATAATTCCCATGTGTTATTCCTCCTTTTTGCATAGTATTTAGTATCAAACTCTTATTAAAAACAGTAAGAGAACAATTACATATAATATTAAACAGATATTTAACATTCAGAGGAATCGAATCTGAAGATAAAAGTTTACTTGAAATCACTGAGAAGTCAGTTATCTCATACTACTAAGAGAGCAAGCACCAGAAATCCTTACAACTGTTCCCCTTTAGCATAGAAGTAATTAACCATATATAACAGAGCTCTGGTAGCATAGTGGCTAAGACACTTGCCTGCTAACCAGACGGCTGGAGGTTCAAACCCACCAGCCACTCCTCGGAAGGAAGGTTGGGCAATCCTACTTCCATAGTGATACTGCCTCGGAAACCCAAGGAGGGGTCGCTATGAGTCAGGTTTGACTCGACGGCACATAACAACAACAACAACAAATAATGGCACTGTGAGTTGGAGTTGACTGGATGGCAGTGAGTTTGGGTTTTTGTCTCAGAAACTACCATACTTCTGTTTCTTAAAGTTCTGTTTGTTTAATTCATAATCCATGCCATAGTAAGTTAAAATTCTATGTATTTAAAACTAAATTATATTGGACAGGTCAGATTCATATCAGTATGTTATTACAGTCTAGAATGACTGGTGCGTTTGAATCACCAGCTTCTGGTTAGCAGTCAAATGCCTTAAGCCCTGTGCTACCAGAGCTCCTAAGCAATGTTGTTGTTGTTATGTGCTGTCCAGTCGACCCCACTCACTGTCTTTGGTTTCCGAGGCAGTATCACTTCAGAAGTAGGTGGTCCAACCTTCCTTCTGAGGAGTGGCTGGTGGATTTGATCCACCACCCTTCTAGTTAATAGTCAAATGCATTAGGCACTACGCTACCAGAGCCACTGATTGCCAAATAGCAAACTCTCAAAAATATATTAAATTCTGACAAAAATTCTAAGTTCTTCAATGATTTTCTTCTTTGTAAATTATAAAATGCTTACAGATGTCTAAGTAGGGCACACTGTTCATGATAGACTACTAATCTAAAAGTTGGTGGTGCAAATCTACCCAACAGTGCTGAAGAAGAAAGTCCTGGCGTTGGGTTTCTATGAAAATTGTAGCCAAAGAAAAAAATTGCTATGGAGAAATTCTATTATGTAACACATAGGATTACCATGAGTCAGAACAGATATATAGATTTTTCATAACAGGGCTCTAAACTTTAAAATAGACTTACTTTTTCTGTAGATATAAAATACTGAAATTAGTCTTTATGGAGAAAAAATGCTAATTTTCAGAATAATTCTTTCAACATTCTTTAGAAAAACATCATATCAAACAACAAAACACTCTTTCAGAAAACTTCTACAGTCAGATTTTCCTCCAGTTTTTGAACTATTTCAAATTGAGTTAATCATTTGGCATGTACCTGAGAGTAACCATTGTATAAAAAAATATTTCTTTTTTAATATTAGAATAGCATTTACCACTGCAAGCTGAGAATATGAAAGACATGTGAAAATGAAAACCTACTGAAGGCCAACCCTGAGGATATAAATCAGGACAAAGCTGGTTCTTATAGCAGAAGTCAAAAATACCTTCTTCTTCTAATTTTTCCACCATTTCTGACACCACCCTTTCCCCATGAGAGTATTTCTCTATTGGGTTCAATAATCCGTTGCAATAGTCACAGAGAACTCATAGAAACAGTCAACCTGAATAAAGGTCAGTTACTAGGTAGTGCTCAAAAACTAGGAACAAAAACCCAACTTGCTTGTTGGCGGCTGTTGATGGAAGCAAATTAATTTTCCATCTTGGCCTTTTTTCAAGGCATTGCTATAATTGAATGCAATGTTGAGTGGCAGTGTCCACACTATCTAAAGTGCTTTCAAAATCAGTGCTAGAATGGGCTGTACAAGAACATGATGGAATATTATGCAGCCATTAAAAATATGAATTAGTCCTAGACTCTAACTAGGTGTTGTGTAAACAAAGGAAGATGCAGAGAATTGTGCTTTATAAAAAGCACACTTCTGCAAAACAAAGAAAAAATCCTGCATGTTTATAAAGCATGAGTATGTTAGCTTCTGTCTATATGTATGTATGAGAAAGAGAGCTTATTTATATATATTCATTTTGTTTTTATATGATTAGAACATAGGGAAGTGTACAGGGGATGTAAACAGTTTGACAAAGAAACAATTCAGGTGCTGGAACATGTAATTCAAAGCATGTCATAATTTGAAGTTTGTTTTCTCTTTTCTTACTTATATATAGTTGAGCTGGTATAAGATTAATGTAGATAATTCACTACCAGTGTGTAGAATAATAGTCACTATACATTTGTAAGTGTTTTTCTACCAGTTTTTAAAATGAGCCTCCATTTCATGTTGGCATTGTCTCCTACTATTTCCAGTTGCTATGTCAACACAAACAACCAAATCAACAAACATGCCTTAAAGTAAATAAAGGTAACAAGATGAGGACACTGATCTTGATGATGTATGTTTTTTTTTTTTTCAATTTTCTAAAAAAAGGCACCAATCACAAGCAGTATGTGATTAAAGAATGAATCATATAAGTAAATTTGGATGAATGTTAACAATAATAACAACCACAACAACCAAAGAAAACAGAGTAGGGTATGGTAGAGATTATGATAGAAGTTGGAGCCAGAGGAAATGTGCAGTGTTTTACTTTCTTTTCTTAATTATTACACTATTTCACTAAAAATTACTTCCCTATTTTAGAGTAAATATCTTTAATCTTTATGTTGGGAGTCTTTGACATGTAATTTTATGTTTGTTTGTTTGTTTGTTTTTTCTGCCTGTATACATATCTAATTTCACAGTACTTTTAAAAGCTCAACTACCTTCTTTTTGCTTTATATAGCAATCTTCATTTGTCCTTATAATTATTTTAACAGTCCTATACAATAATGTTGGGAGCTCTGGTAGCATAGTGCCTAAGGCACTTGACTGCTAACCAGGAGGCTGGTGGTTCAAACCCACCAGCCACACCTCGGAAGGAAGGTTGGGCAATCCTACTTCCGTAGTGATAACTGCCTCGGAAACCCAAGGAGGGGTGGCTATGAGTCGGGGCCGACTTGACGGCAAAATAACAACAAAACAACAACATACAGTAATGCAATTATATGACACACGAATAGCTGAAATGTAAAGCTTATCAATGGAAAACTAGAATGAGGGTCAAAATAAGAGATTTCTGTGTAGATCAGGTGAATCAAGTGAGATTTCTGCTTAGCTGACAGTATTTAAGTTGTTGGCTGTTTTGTAATTTAAATTCCTCCTGTAGTTCTTCCAAAGACACATCTAAATTACTGCCACGGTATCTTATTCAAGCTGGGGTAAAAAATTACTCCCCAGCTATTCCTAACTGATATTTTATCAAATAAAGGATATATGGATTGTTCCAGGGAGTATTTAAATAATAAATGAGAAGAGTTCCAAATGAATACATTGTCCTTTAAAATTGGAAGGATCTCCTTCCTCAGAGGAATAACTAAGAGGCCAGGGCCTCTCCAGGTTGACTTATTAGTGTCAACAAAAATAAATAAATAAATAAATAAATCATTGACAAATACAAAGAAAACAGACATATAAACCACATGTGAATTACTTGTGCTGAGTAGCTACATCAGAGAGTTTATGTTGAAATAGAAAAAAACTGTATTTTTAAACATACACCCTAATGTACAAATGTTCTTTACTTGTCAATTGTTTCATGGTAATATAATTATGAATAAATAGGAATTTAGTGATTATTAGAATACTATCATTTCAAACTCACAATATAATCTATAATCTTATAATATAATTATAAATAGATTTGAATTTAGTGATTATTAGGACTCTCATTCTCACTGGTAAGTACAAGAACTTGAATTAAAATTAATACATGAACTCACCTAGAATATAAAATCAATTAGCTCTTTAATTGATAGTCTATCAGGTATATTTCTTGTGTTTATTTTTATTCTTCCTTTAATACAGAAACCAAAAAAAAAAAAAAAAAAAACCTCACTGCAATCTTGTGGGATCCGGATCTGACACATAGCAACCCTTCCATGGGTTTCCACGTCAGTATCACTGTGGAAGTAGATTGCCCACCCTTCCTTCTGAGGAGTGGCTGATGGGTTTGAACCACCAGCATTCTGGTTAGCAGTCACATGCCTTAGGCACTATGCCACCTGAGCTCCTTTTAATACAGAAGAGTTTGTAAATTAATAACAGGAACCAAAATAAACATTTTCAATCAAGTTTAGAAAAATGTTTGATATTGAATAATTTATTATCTCTTCTTATACCCTTTGTTCAAATAGATTTATCTCCAAAATGCCTTTGAAAAATATCATAGAAATTTCCAATCTGTTCTTAAGACACTGTGCTTAAACTTCATTTAATCTCTCTTCAAATGTATTATCTAGATTGTATGCTATATTTAACATCTTTTTTTTTTTTTTTTTTCCAGAGAGGTATTAGAGATCTTAGAAAACATTTCAAGTTGTGGAATCAAGCCTATCTGGATTTACATCTCAGTTCCCTCAGTTGTTAGCCGTACAATCATTCCCAATAATATTTTTATTTCTTCAACTAGATTTAGAGAGAAAATTCACCATCTTTAAAACTACGTAATAATTATAATTTTTTTAAAAATAATTAGTAATAAAAAGTTGGAACTGAGCAGCAGTACATGATATCACTATCATTATCTTTGTTCTTCCTATTATCATTGAGCTTGTTGACTTCAGTCAAATATTTAATAAAGAACCCTTCTTGCCATGTATACTTTCCTCAACTCTTCTTCTTCGTCATTTTATTATTATTTTTTTGTTGTTGTGATTTGGGTGAAAATTTACAAAACAAATTCATTTTCCATTGCTTTCCTCAACTCTTCATGACTTGGTGTTCATAAAATTTTACTATGTCTTGCACACATTAAAATTAAGTTATATACTTTGTGTGCCATGTTATCTGATATATTACTTATTAAGTATATATTAATAAATTATTATAACATTAAATCTCTTCGTTCCTAAAAATTGCATATTTGCATTACTTTAATAAATAGAAGATTTTCAGATTTTTCAGGTGGTAGAAATTTCAAGCATTTCTCTTTTAAAGCATGATTATCTTTAAATTTCCCTAAGTGCAATGAGGGTCCTGATAAGTCATTTTTATTTAAAACCCTATATTACTGAGGAAAATATGAGCAGTTGGCTAGTGAGGTTAGTATCGCCCACAAAAATCTCTTCCATCTCTTTGGTTCAATAATTCAAATGGATCATAAAGAAGTTAGTATATCGGTGATACTACCAGAAATTTAAATTTTGACTCAAAATTTATCATATAGGTTTTATTTTCAAATTGGAATTTAGTTTCCTAATATCTTAAATTATCCTTGAAAAGTTTAGTCTAATGTGTAACAGGATTATAACACACTAAACACTACTACCTTTGTCTTCCAAACTAGTTGATAAGGCAATTAATTATTTTACAGATACTATTTTGTTGATGGTATTGGATAATAAATATTCATTGTTAAACTAAAACTATACATATTAACTTTAACGAAATAAACTCATTCAATTTTGTACTTTCTAAACTACTGTATAGTGTATGAAAGCTTTATATTAGTCAAAGCTAAGAAATTATTGTTACTCTAAATAGATTTGTAAAAAAATATCTACTTTTCAATGTTGTAGACTGCAAGACATACTCTTTACCTTATACTCCCCCATAACTGAACAAATTTGTACACTATTTATGAGTAGTATTGCAGATTATGTTCCTAAATTTAATAATGCTGTCCATATATATGTGATAAAATTTAAATTTTAATATTCTAATATTTTATATTTTTGGTCCCTTCACCTATCAGTTTTTGAGAAAAGTGAAATTTATGGATTTTGTTTTCTTTTTTTTTTTCATTCATTTAATTTTAGAGCATATCTTTTTCTGTATGAATTTTGCCCCAACTTAATTATACTTTAAGTTCTTTTTTAAAATATAAATATTGATGCAAAATTTTTTGTTATTGTTTTTGTTTTTCCATGGTAAGGAAGGATGCTCTTTTCTTAGTATATCTTCTTCCATCTATTTATTTTCATGCATTGTGTGAAATTGTATTTGAGGTTGTTATTTGGAACAGTATATAGTTTCTGTGTATAATCTAAAACACTCTCACTTAACAGCAGATAAATTAGTATATGATTATAGGTTTTATTCACTACTTGTCTGTCACATTGTTGAACTGTGGTGACTTCAGTATTTCTGTGAGGCTGGAGACTATGCCACTAGTATTTCAAATAACAGCAGGGTCACCCATGGTGGACAGGTTTCAGGAGAGCTTCCAAACTAAAGACAAACTGGGGAAAAGGACAGGGCCATCACTTCTGAAAGAATTGGCATCTGAAAACTTTATGAATAGCAGTTAAACATTATCTGATTTAATGCTGGAAGATGAGTCACAAACAGCAGCTGTATATGTGGACTTCACCAGACAGAGTATACAGGAATCACATTGACTACATCTTGAGCAAGAGGTGATGGAGAAGCTCAATACCTTCAGTCAAAACAAGGCCAGAAGCAGATTGTGGAAATGACCATCATCTGCTCATATGCAATTTCAAGTTAAAGCTGACAACAATTTTAAAAAAATTCCACAAGAGCAAAAATATAGCCTTGATTATATTCCTCTTGAATGTAGAGATCATCTAAAGAATAGATGTGATGCACTGAATAGCAATGGCCAAAGAACAAAGGAATTGTTGGATGACATCAGGAACATTATCCATGAAGAAAGCAAAAGGTCATTAAAAAGACAAAAAAGGAAGAAAAGACTAAAATGGATGTCAAAAGAGACTCTGAAACTTGCCCTTAAATGGAGAGTAGCTAAATTCAATAGAAGAATCGACAGGATAAAAGAGCTGAACAAAAGATTTCAAAGAGCAGCTTGTGAAGACAAAGTCAATTATTATAATGAAATGTGTAAAGACTTGGAGATAGAAAACCAAAAGGAAAGAACAGGCTCAGCATTTCTCAAGCTGAAAGAATGGAGGAAAAATTTTAACCCTTGAAATGCAATATTGAATAATTCCATAGGCAATATGTTGAATGATACAGGAAACTTCTAAAGAAGATGGATGGAATACACAGAGTCACTATACCAAAAAGAATTAGTAGATGATCATCCATTTCAGGAGGTAACATATAATCAAGAATTAATGGTATAGAAAGAAGAAGTAGAAGCTGCACTGAAGAAATTGGAGAAGAACAAGTCTCCAGGAATTGGCGGAATACCCACTGAGATATTTCAACAAATGGATGCCGAGCTGAAAGCACTCACTTGATTATGCCAAGAAATTTGGAAAACAGCTACCTGGCCAACTAACAGGAAGAGATTCATATTTGTACCCATTCCAAAGAAAGATGATCCCACAGAATGTTGAACAATATCACTGATATCACACACAAGTAAAATGTTACTGAAGATAATTCAAAAAGATTGCAGCAGTACATTGACAGAGAACTTCCAGAAATGCAAGCTGGATTCAGCCGGGGACATGGAGCAAGGAATATCACAGTTGATGTTAGATGGATCTTGACTCCAAGCAAAGAATACCAGAAAGATGTTTACTTGTGTTTTATTGACTATGCAAAGGGATTTGATTTGTGGATCATAACAACTTATGGATAACATTGAGTGAGAAGAAAGGGAATTCCAGAACACTTAATTGTACTCATGAGGAACCTGTATATAGACCAGGAAGCTGTTTTTCAAACAGAACAAGGGAATACTGCATGGTTTAAAATCAAGAAAGGAGTGTATCAGTGTTGTATGCTTTCACCACAGTTATTCAATCTGTATGCTCAGCAAATAATATAATAAACTGGATTATATAAAGAAGAACACAGCGTCAGGATTGGAGGAAGGCTCATTAACAACTGGAGATACACAACTCTGCTAGCTGAAAGTGAGGATGACTTGGAGCACTTACTGATAAGGATTAAAGACTATAGTCTGCGGTATGGATAACGCCTCAATATAAAGAAAACAAAAATCCTTACAACTGGACCAATAAGCAACATCAAAATAAATGGAGAAAAGATTGAAGTTCTCAAAGACTTCATATTATTTGGTTCTATAATCAACACCAATGGAAGCAGCAGTCCAGACAACAGATGATGTATTGCATGGGCTAATCTGTTGCAAAAGACAACTTTCAAGTGCTGAACAGCAAAGATGTCTCCTTGAAGAGGAGCCTGAGCCAAGCCATGGTATTTTCAATCACCTCATATGCCTGTGAGAGCTGGACAATGAATAAGGAAGACCGAAGAAGAGTTGATGCTTTTGTTTTGTGGTGTTGGCCAAGAGTGCTGAAAGTACCATGGACTGCTAAAGAACTAACAAATCTATCCTGGAGGAAGTGCAGCTGGTACTTCCTTGGAACAAAGAATGGCCAGACTGTGTCTGGTAGAATAGTGCATAAGGCACTTGACTGCTAACCAGAAAGCTGGCAGTTCAAACCCACAAGCCACTCCTCGGAAGGAAGGTTGGGCAATCTACTTCCGTAGTGATACCACCTCGGAAACCCAAGGAGGGGTCACTATGAATCACATAACAACAACACTTTGGTCATTTTATCAGAAGGGACCATTCCCTGGAGAAGCATGTCATGCTTGGTAAGGTGGAGTCTTGACAAAAGAGGAGAAGGCCCTCAACAAGATGGATTGATACAGTGGCTGTGGTGATGGTCTCAAGTATAGCAAGGATGGTGGAGCTGGTGGTGTTGGATCAGGCAGTGCTTTGTCCTGCAATGCATAGGGTCGCTATGAGTTGGAAATGACTCAACTGCACCTAACAAAAACAATAGGCCTGTTGGTTGTTTAGCTGAACCTTGATCTATGGGGATGGTTCAGTTCCAGCACTGAAGGGTGTCTAGACTTAAGGGTTCCACCAATTTCTATCAGACCAGTAAGTTTTTTTTTTTTTTTAAATGATTTAGTGTTTTGTTCTAGTATTTATTTATTTATTTATTTAGTTATTCCTCCCTTCCCACACTCTGTCTAGGACTTTCTATTGTGATCCTGATCAAAGCAGTCAGTAGTTGTAGCTGGGCACTCTCTAGATCTGGTCTCAGGATAGTGGAGGCTGTACTTCACATGGTTGATTAATCCTCTGGATTAATTTTTCCTTGTGCCTTTGATTTTCTTCACTCTTCTTTTTCTCCAGATGGGGAAAGACCAATTGTTGAATCTTAAATGGCCGCTCACAAGCTTTGAAGACTAGTTGCTATTCTTCAAAGTAGTATTTAAAACATTGTCTTTGTGGACTGTGTTATGTCAATTAAGCTAAATTCCCCCCTTGTTTGTGTTCCTAAATCTCCAATTCCAGTGAGTCATTCCCTTATGTTTGCCTGTGGTTAAGAAGTTTTCAAAACTCTGCCTAGTGTATGATCTATTATATCCTTGGATATATTTGAAGCACATACAAATACATATGTAGAAATATTCTCTGTTAAATATATACATCCATGAGTGTACTCACATGTGCCTTCCCATATCTGTTCACCTTGCATGACTCCCTATGTATCTACTCATAGATATTGTTTATTATTACTATTATTACAGGATTATGTGTATAATAGTATTTACCTTTGTTGTCTTTTACTCTTGTGCACCTCTTAGGTCTTCCCTGTCTTGGTCATACTGTGCTGACCCCATCCTTGTTGAACACTGCCTTTGCCTTCACCCAAATTAATAGGTGTCTATTAATTCTAGTTAGTGATTTTTTTCCTCCTTTTCCCTTCTCTCTCCGATAACCTTCAAAGAAGAATTTTTTCTGTGTGTAAACCTTTTCTTAACTTTTTATAGTAGTGGTCCAATACAATGTTTGTCCTTTTCTGATTGATTTTTGAGGAATTTTCTGGATTATTTTGTATCCTTTAACGTTGCATAGTATTCTATTATTAGTATGTACTATGGTTTGTTTATCCATTCACCCAATGATGGGCACTTAGGTTGTACCCATCATTTTGCTATTGTGTATAATACTGTGGGAGCTCTGATAGCATAGTGGCTAAGACACTTGCCTGCTAACCAGACAGCTGGAGGTTCAAACCCACCAGCCACTCCTCGGAAGGAAGGTTGGGCAATCCTACTTCCGTAGTGATGCTGCCTCGGAAACCCAAGGAGGGGTCGCTATGAGTCGGGCCGACTCAACGGCACATAACAACAACAACAACATAATACTGTGATGACCATGAATGTGCATTTATCCATTTATGAAGGCTGTGATCTTTTTGAAGCAGATCACCAATCTTCTCTTCTGAGGCATCTCTTGGTAGATGGAACCGACAGACTTTTGGCAAGTATTCTAGCACTTAATTGTTTGCAACACCCAGGGACTCCCTACATTCCTATATATTGTCCTATATATTCAATAAAAGAGAAAAGTATAGCTGCTAAAATATAGTAGATATGGCAAGAATTATGTAATTTCGTTTAATTATTTATTGTTTATGGGAAGGGGAAAATTGAGGATACAGTTTAATTTGAATATTTCAAGATGCAATTGAAAAAATAGTTCTAAATACTGTGTTGAATAACACATAAAAAATCTGCAATTCAGTAAATGTTTCATCCATGGATTTTTACTAATACATATTAAAATTTTTGGTTGTCTATAAAACAATGTTGTTATGTTTGAAAGTATTGGCTTCATAATCTTTTCTGCCTCAGCTGGAGAAAAGTGTTTTTTCTTTTCAACTAATGAAATGGAAGAGAAATGATATTTAAGATTAGCTGGGAAAAATAAAAAAAAAATACTTTAAAAAATATGTTTATGTTGTGGGGAGAGGGAGAGCAGAGAGAATAGTCATTTTTAGCAGGTAACATTTCTTACAATGGTAGTTTACTACCATGGGACTCTCTCTCATGAGATATTCATTCTTTGACAAAAGTCATGGTATAGAAAAGAATAATACTGTATTAGAAAGTTGGAATTATTCTCACTTCAAGACTCTATTATAAATATTTAAAATCAAAATATCACATCACAAGCCAAAATATCTTATTTCCAATTTTGTACCTCACCTCTAACCAAAATATATAATGCAAGTAAGACAGAAAACTCTATGTATTAAAGATTCATTGATTTAGTTATTAAGAGAAATTTTGCTTTTATTCAGTACCCTAGAGGTTTTCATACTCCAGGACATTAAAGCACAAAAACATTTGGTATGCATGAAGGGTATGTCTTTCTTTTGTAAAGTAGGAGAAAGGCAATGTTAGAGCAAATGCTAAGTTCTGAAAATTGTTTGCTTTCAATTTCTCTTTGCTTACATATAATGTGAATGCATATTTTCAGTTTTCTAAATATGAATCTATTCAAAGACACAGAATTCAGCATGAGAATTTTATTTCATTTTGAGCTCTGGAATTTGGATGCATCAGTGACTCATAATGCTTCTTCCATTCATTTATTCTTCAAATCCAATTTATTTATTATAGGCCTGTTTAGTGCTTCTGTTGCTGTTGCTACTGCTTCTTTCTTCTTCTTTTTCTTATTCCTATTCTTACTGTTGTTATTTTGCCCCTGCCATCTACAGAACAGTTTGACTCTCTAAGCATCTTTATTCATTATTGTGTTTTATCCTTAAGGAAATGAAATAAATCATGTACAATGCATTTATTATAGTCTTCCTTTTTTGGGAAAGAATTAAAAGAAAATAGAACTACAACTAAAGAATAAACACTCAAATTTAAAAAGAAAAATCTTTGCATTTAATGCATCTTTATATTTTACAGAAATAGTAAAATATTATGCTGTACTGTGCAAAGACCTGGACTTGGAAAATCAAAAGGGAAGACACAATCTGCATTTCTCAAGCTGAAAGAAATGAAGAAAAAAATCAAACCACAAGTTGTAATATTGAAAGATTCTCTGGCCAAAATATTGAAGGATGCAGGAAGCATCAAAGGAAGACAGAAGTAATGCACAGAGTCATGGTACCAAAAAAATAATTGGTCAACATTCTACCATTTCAGGAGACAGCATCAAGATCCAATGATATTGAAAGAAGAAGTCCAACCTGCACTGAAGTAATTGGCAAAAAAACAAGGCTCTGAGATTTGATGGAATACCCAGTGAGATATATCAACAAATGCATGCAACACTGAAAGTGTTTACTTGTTTATGCCAAGAAATTTAGAATACAGCTACCTGGCCAATCAACTGGAAGAGATCCATATTTGTTCCCATCCATACCAAAGGATCCAATGGAATGTAGGAATTAAGAAACAATATCATTAATATCAATGCAAGTAAAATATTGCTGAAGATAATTTAAAAATGGTTTGCAGCAGTATATTGATAGAGAAATGCCATAAATTCAAGTTAGTTTCAGTAAAGAACATAGAGTGATAGCTATCGTTGTTGATGTCAGATAGATCTTGACTTAAAGCAAAAGATACCAGCAAGATGTTTACCTATGTTTTATTGACTATGCAAAGACATTAAACTCTGTGGATCGTAACAAATATGGGAATACCAGAACCCTTAATTATACTCATAAGGAAGCTGTACACAGACCAAGATGCTGTTGTTTGAACAGAACAAGGGGATACTGCATGGTTCTAGTCAGGAAAGGTGTGCATCTGGGTTGTATCTTTCACAGTACTTATTCAATATATATGCTGAGCAAATTATCTGAGAATCCAGGCTATCTGAAGAAAAATACACCATCAGGATTGAAGGAAGTCTAATTAACAGCCTGTAATATGAAGATGACACAAACTTTCTTGCTGAAAGTGAAGATGACTTGAAGCACTTATGATTAACATCAAAGACTATAGTCATCAGTATGGATTATATCTCAACATAAAGAAAACAATAATCCTCACAACTGGGCCAGTAGGAAACATCATGATAAATGGAGACAAGATTGAAGCTATCAAGGATTTTCTTTTATTTGGATCCACAATCAATACCCATGGAAACAGTAGTCAAGAAAGCAGATGACATATTGCATTGGGCAGATCTGCAGCAAAAGACCTCTTTAAAATGTTAAAGAGTAAAGATGTCACTTTGAAGACCAAGGTGTGCCTGACCTCAACCATAGTATTTTCAGTTGTCTCACATGCACGTGAGAACTGGACAATCAACAAAGAAGACCACAGAAGAACTGATGCATTTGAGCTGTAATGTCAGTAAAGAATATTTAATATCATGGTCTGCTAGAAGAATGAATAATTCTGTCTTGGAGAAAGTACAGCTGAAATGTTCCATAGAAGCGAGAATGATCAGACTTCATCTCTAGTGTTTGGTCACTTTGTCAGAAGGCACCAATTCCTGAAGAAGGATATCATGCTTGGTAAGGTAGAGGGTCAGCAAAAATGGGGAAAGCCCTCAACAAGATAGATGGACACAGTGGCTGCAACAATTGGCTCAAGCATGGCAATGATTGTGAGGATTGAATAAGACACATTAGTGTTTTGTTCTGTTGTCCAAAGGGTCAATATAAATCAGTACTCTCTGGAGATCACCTAATAGCAGCACTATATTTTATATGTTTACTTTATATTTCTAAGTAAAAACATAAAATTTTAAAAATAAATTAAAAATATTTTATTTTGCTCCTTCAGATCTAATTTTCTTCTCTCTTCAGAACCCAAAAGCATATTATATGAGTTATAGAATCCTTTATTCTTTATTTAGCTGGATTTTATTAGTTGGATTTTATTTATTGATTGGTCATTATAACTCTTATTTTAATTTTGTTGCTGTATAATAACTTATTTACCCCATATTTAAGATATTTCTCTTTATTCTTGATTTGCTATAATTTTATGATGATATAACTATGTGTGGACAATGAATAAAGAAGACTGAAGAATAGTCAATGCTTTTGAGTTGTGGTTCTGGTGAAGAATGCTGAAAGTACCATGAACTGCTAAAAGAACTAACAAATGTGTCCTGGAAGAAGTGCAGCCAGAATGCTCCTTGGAAGTGAGAATAGCCAGACTTCATCTCACCAAATTTGGTCATGTTATAAGAAGGGATCATTCACTGGAGAAGGATAGCATGGTAAAGTGGAGGGTCAATGAAAATGGAGAAGGCTCTCAACAAGATGGATTGATGCAGTGGCTACAATGATGGGCTCAGGTATAGCAAGGATCCTGGAGCTGGCACAGGACTGGGCAGTGTTTCGTTCTGCTGTACATAGGGTCACTATGAGTCGGAGATGATTCAACACAATTGTGTTTGAAATTTTTGAGATTCTCTTGCTTGACACTTTTTATGAGTTCCCCATCTTTGGGAAACAAATTTGAAGCAGAATTAAGAAAGCAAATGTATTTTCTCAAATTTTAAAAAAGCTCACTGATGATCATTCAGGTTACTGCTTACCTGTAATTCTTGCTTTTCATTCATGCAATGTTCCTGATATTTATGAGACAGAATTCCCTAATATAATATCCATATCACTGTTTCTG
>NW_006921888.1:4381511-4382740 GCF_000298275.1 Orycteropus afer afer
ATCTACTTCTGTAGTGATACTGCCTCGGAAACCCAAGGAGGGGTTGTTATGAGTCGGATCTGACTCAACAGCACATAACAACAACAATAACATTTGTGAAAGAGACCATCTCTTCCCCATTTAATGATTTTCAATCCTTTATCATAGGTGGATGGATTTACTTCTGGGTTCTCAATTCGGTTTCATTGGTCTAACCGTCTGTCATTGGATTTTCTAACTATTTTGTTGAGTGTTGGATTTTGTCAATATATTTTCTACATCAATTGATATGAGAATGTGCTTTATCTTTGTTTTATTTATGTGATGGATTACATTGATGGTTTTTCTGATGTTGAACCTCCTTGTGTGTCTGGTATGAATCCCACTTGAAAGCATGATTTTTCTGATATGTTGTTGAATTCTCTTGGTAGGAATTTCTTGAGAAATTTTGTATCAATATTCATGAGGGATGTTGGTCTGCAATATTCCTTTTTGTAGGTATATATGCTTACCTTTGGTATCAGAGTTATGCTTGCTGCACAAAATGAATTCAGGAATATTCTTTCCTTTTCTATATTCTAGAATAGTTTGAGTCAGGTTGGTATCAGCTTTTCTTTGAATGTTTGGAAGAATACTCCAGTAAAGCCGTTTAGGCCAGGACTATTTTTTGTTGGGAACTTTTTTTTTTTTTTAACCTATTAAATTTCTTTTTTGTTTATGAGTCTGTTCAAATTTTCTACCTCAGTCTGTGTCAATGTAGATAAGTAGTGTGTTTCTAGTGTGTTGTCCATTTCATCTAGATTTTCAAATTTGTTAGAATACAGTTCTTCATAGTATTCTGTTATTATCCTTTTTATTTTAGGTAGTTATGCCAATTTCATTTCTTATTTGTGTAATTTACTTCTTCTCCTTCTTTTCCTTTGTTAGATTTGTCAGTGGTTTGTCAATTTTATTATTCCTTTCAAAGAACCAACTTCTAGTCTTATTGATTCTTTCTACTGTTTACCCATTTCACTTTTTTTCTGCTCTAATCCTTATTATTTCTTTTCTTCAGATGACTGTATCCTTATTTTGCTGTACTTTATCTAATTGTTAGAGATGTTGGGTTCTGGTGTAGATTTTGGTCTTTCTTTTCTTTTAATGTGTACATTTATTGATTTAAATGGCCCTCTGAGCACTGCTCTTGATTGTGGGTCAAAGGTTTTAGAAGGATTCATTTCAATTTTCATTTCATTCAAGACATTTTTTTT
>NW_006921888.1:4383925-4384830 GCF_000298275.1 Orycteropus afer afer
TACAACCTTTCCTGATTTTAAACCTTGTTCTGTTTGAATAACTGCCTCTTGGTCTATGTACAAATTCCGTATGAGCACAATTAAGTGTTGTGGAATTCTCATACCTCACAATGTTACTCATAATTTGTTATGATCCGCATAGTCAAATGTCTTTGCAAAGTCAATGAAACACTGATAAACATCTTTCTTGTATTCTCTGCTTTTAGTCAAGGTCCATCTGATATCAACAATGATATCCCCATGCCATCCTCTTCAGAGTCTGGCTTCAATTTCTGATAGTTCCCTATTGATATACTGCTACAAACAATGTATTACTGTATATATGCATACACACATACATATGTACATACATGTATATACATACATACATACATACATACAAATATATATATATATATGTGTGTGTGTGTGTGTATAGCATATATAATTTATTATCACTTTGGCAGTAAGTTGAATTTCTATATTTAAATTTACAACATCATGTTGACTAGAAATTTGTATTTTTAAGTTTGTAGATTTTATTATTCAAATGGAAGTTGGGAAATTATTTGAAAATACACAGTATGTATTTTTATTTTTTGATGGGTGTTTTATGAGTCAGCCATCACTCATGGTGATCTCATGCACAACAAATGAAAATGCCACCCAACTGAAGAAAATGCTTCTTTCTTGTCCCTATACCCTTGCAATGATCAGTTTGGATTGCATTATTGTGATCCATAGGTTTTCAGTGGTTGAATGTCACAAGTATATCATCAGGTGTTTTTTCCTAATACATCTTAGTCTGGAAGCTCTGCTGAAACATTTTCAGCATCATAGTAGCATGCAAGCCTCAAGTGACTGGTGAATGATGACTGTATATGAGATGTATAGACCTGGATTAAAACTCTGGTCTCCTGCCTGGA
>NW_006921888.1:4385980-4387005 GCF_000298275.1 Orycteropus afer afer
TCATTCTGCCATCATGAGTCTGATATATTGTAATCATCTCCATGATAAGATCTGTTATGAGCAGCCAAACAGGTGAATGGGACTTTGCTCAAAGGTGCTAGCTTGCAGTATATGTGGGCATTCTGGCAAATATTTTTGGCTTTTTGTTGGATCTGAATCCTGCATATGGCTTATTATCATATGATCTCTGATTTTGGGACTTGAGGAATCATCCTGAAAATTGCTTGCCAATTTTGGGATTCATCAGCCTCCACAGCCCACTAGCCAACAGCTCGCATCTGACCTGTTGTTCTTGGATTTGTCAGCCCCTGCCGCTATATGAGACTGAAGAAGATGCCAGAGCCCCTGTAGTTGTGTGAATCAGAAGAAGCTTCCAGCCTCATGTTGGACCCACAGACTTGAGATCTGTCATCCCTAAAAATATGTGATTAGAATGCAAAACCCGAAAATAAAGAAGAATCACCAGTAGTTGGAAAATACAGCCTAGGTTATAGAAATAATGCTGGAGATCGCATGATAGAATTTTGCAAGATCAAATACTTATTCATTGCAAATACCATTTTAGAAAAACAAACAGCAGCTATACATGTGGAATTCACCAGATGGAGTACAAAGAAATCAGATTGACTACATCTATGGAAATATCTTCAGCCAAAACAAGGCTGAGACCTGACTGTGGAACAGACCATCACTTGCTCATATAAAAGTTCAAGTTAAAGCTGAAGACCATTAAGTCCAAGAAAACCAAAATATGACCTTGATTATATCCCTCCTGAATTTAGAAACCACCCAAAGAATAGATTTGATGTATTGAACACCAGTGACTGAAAATCAGAGAAATTGTGATGTCATCAAGAACATCATCCATGAAGAAAGCAAAAGATCGTTAAAAAGACAAGAAAAGAAAAAAAAAAAAATACATGTCAGAAGAGACTCTGAAACTTGCTCTTGAATGGAGAGTAGGTAAAGCAAATCAAAGAAATGACAAGATAAAAGAACTGAACAGAAGACTTCAAAGGGCAGAT
>NW_006921888.1:4391185-4392530 GCF_000298275.1 Orycteropus afer afer
CTCACCCAAACTAATTAGGAAAGATATCAATACAATCAATTTGTAATTATAAAACTGTGATTTATCCATTTGATTAATTACCAAAAAACTCAGTCAATTTTTTTAATCCAAGTCAGTTTGCACCTAAAATTATCTTTGTTGATTCTCCCATCACCTTGTCAATTTTTCCTAAATGAACATTTTAAAAAGATTTTTAAAAAGTGCCTAAGGAACAACAGCTAGGTTCACCTATGCCCTGCATTCAAATCATACAATTGAAATAATTAAGTATCTATTGTGTGAAAATCTATATGCCAACTGCTGAGAAAGACAAGTTCCCTCTCAGACCAAGGTAATAAACGATCAAGGAAATGTAAGTTAAAAGAAGCAAAGAATGACTTTTCCTGGTTTATGTTCAATTTTAAAATTACAAAGAATTTCTTATGGAACTCATGAAAGCAGTGAGAAAAGGAGAGTTGGTCCAAGCTGGGGCCCACATCAAGTGGTTCCTATAGACAAGGAAAAATAAATGAAGAAACTTTCCATATCAATTAGTTTATTCAGCACATGCTTTTTGACTATCTGCTAGATGTCAAGCACAATTTTAGGTACTTGGGAAACATGAATACTATAAAGCAATCAATAGTCCATGTAGGCACAGAAACTATATTCTAGCAGTGGGGAAAGACAACCACAGTAAGCAGATAAAGAGATAGCAAGCAAGAAAGCAATAAATGCTAAAAAACAGAAAAGGAAAAATACAGGTAAAGAAATGTACTAGGGTATACTAGAGATATGAAGGGTAGTGATTTATAATAGTAAATAGATTGTCTTGGTAGATATCACTGAACATGAGGTTTGAACCAACAGATGAAGGAGAAGAGGGAATTGACCATATATGGGAAGATCATCCCAAGCAGGAAAAAATAACCAAAGCAAATATCCTAAGGCCCAAGTAGTTCCTATGTACATTCAAGGACCAGGATTGGGGGAAGAAGAGTGAGTGCTGATAAGGAGAGGATGCTAGGGTCATGGCAGTTACTGAAAGCTCTTTGTTATTTACTCTGAATGAAATAAGAAGCCACTGCATAATTCTGAGCACAGGAGAGCCATGATCTAACTTAAATTTAGCCCCTATGTTGAGAATCAACATAGACTTGTGAATATAGAGGGAAATGGGTGAGATTAAAAGTGAAGAGATATACTGTGAGGCTTTTGCATTAATCCAAACTAATTATAGGAGTTGGGATGTAGCAGTGTTTACAATGTTGGGTTGCTAACCAAAACGTTGGCAGTTTGAAACCAGCAACCATTTTACTGGAGCAAGATGTGGCCATCCTAAAGATTTATAGCTGCGGAAATTCTA
>NW_006921888.1:4393342-4394447 GCF_000298275.1 Orycteropus afer afer
ATAGCCACCATGCTACCAGAGCTCCCAATAACTATATATCAATTGTATATTACATAATGATTGGATTGTATTTAATTGAATTATTGTATTTTCTGGATAACGTATTTGCATTGGTTTTCTATTGATGTGTAATGAGTTATCACAAATTTAGAAGCTTAAAACATTGCACATCTACTGTCACAATTCATCTGAGATCTGGGTACAGGTTAACTGGTTCTCTGTTCAGAATCTCACTAAGCTGAAGCAAAAATATCCACCAGGCCCCTGATGTCACTTGAGGCTCAGGATCCTCTTCCAAGTTGTTTACAGTTGTATGATTGAGGAACTATTTTCTTGCTGAATGTCATCAGGGCTCACTTTCAGACAGTAGATGTTACCCTCAAGTTTTAGTCATATGGCCACTCATATGACAACATACTTCTTTAAAGTCAGCAGAAGAATCTCCTGTGTTCCACATGAAACCTTTTATAATGTATTAAAACCAATCATAGTAATAAATGAGGAGTGATTAACCAACCATATTAATAAATGCATGACTAAGTGAGGCAATTATACAGAGTGCATACACCAGGGTTGAACATTTTGGCAATTAGCTTAGAAAGCTGCTTATCTCAATACACCCACCCCTCACTTATCAAGATGGTTAGATTCCAAATATCAGGTTGTTGTTATGCAAAAATCAGCATTATGTGAAAAAGGAGGATGAATGAAACAGATCACATAATGGAAAATGATGACATTGTTACCTAACTGCCAAATATTCTTATTAAATTTCATTACATAACTGCTAAATTTCATCAGTACATACCTGCCAAACCAATGAAAATAATGACTCATCCAAGTTGACACGTAACCATTGAAACTAACTTTACTCTTGCCTAACACCTTGTCATTCGTGATGCCAGATATATGTTGGTAATGCACAAAATAGTCAAATAGTAGATTTTTTTAACTATTGTCATAAATGCAAAATGTCAGATAATGAGATAATTGATAAGTGAGGAGTAAATATACTTTTTTTTTCAATTTTGTTATTTTTACTTTTCCTCACAATGTGTAATTTTCTTTAATGTTGCATTTAAAGGTTAGTAAATTGTTAGTAAAT
>NW_006921888.1:4395357-4396344 GCF_000298275.1 Orycteropus afer afer
GAGAGGTGAACCTGTTTAATGGAGGTGTGGCATATTTTGAGCTAAGTTTAAGGCTAACATTGGAGTGATAAGATATATTGGAAGTCACATCTATTGATTCTATTCTTAAATTCTTTCTTATAATTTAAGACAACTCCAGATAAGAATCAATTGGGCATAAACACATCACTGCTGGGGTATTTGAAAGATCAAAGTTACATTAACAAGTGGAATAATTTATTCACAAATGAAAATATGTTGTGTTGTGTTCATCCATGGAAGACAAAGTGCTTACTCCCTAATCACATTGAGGGGTCTCAGGAATACGTGAACATAAGTTCCCCACATACTCAGATAGATTAGTATTAGGAGTCAACATGTCTTTTTAATAATGGTAGAGAAATTCCCTTTGCCCCCTCAATAAGAGAACTCCTCGTCTATCCTTTGAAATTAGCAAGAAATGGAGTGTGGAACCAAAAACATGGGAACTTTTCATATTTGGATACTCAAATAATTTATTTTAGAAGGATCAGCAATAGGCTGGTCTCTATGAGGCAGAAGTTAAAGATGTCGCAAATGTCCAACTTTTCGAAACTACCGTACCACTCCATCATCTCTTAACATCAACCCTTCCTCCTCCCCTAAGTACTCTCCCTCCTGTCTTAGGGTTCCACATGTTCACTGTAACATCTCTCTCACAGAACACACAGACCGCAAGGCTCATGTGGTGGTGGAAGCTGGGAGACTGGCAAGTCACAAGCCCATGGGTGGGTCTGTAGGATTTTCCCCAGTTGCATGGTTGCAGGGCCTGGTGAAACCAAATCAGCTGGTCAGATGACCTACTGCTGTCTCAAGTCCAGGGAAGAAATGATGAGGAACCAAAGGCAGAACCACAACGCCAGAGCAAACTTTCTCAGAACATTCACATACATATCCTCAAGGAAGCTAAGGGTGGTGACTTAAGTCCCACCCTGGTCCAGCAAGGCAGGACTCAAGAAACATCTCACC
>NW_006921888.1:4397779-4398418 GCF_000298275.1 Orycteropus afer afer
TGTTGCATTGTGGTAAATTGTGGTCAATGTCATGAGACAAAGTGTATGTGAACTGCTGTATGGAAAGTGAATTTGCTCTGTAAATCTTCACACAAATAACAATTTAAAAAAAATTGATATGCTTCTATATTTTAATTTGTGAAATACAGGCAGTCCCTGGGTTTCAAACATCACACTTAGGATTTACGGATAACTTCGTTTTGCCCTTTAATTCTTTGTTTATTTGACCTATCTTTGAGACAGTTGAATCAAAACTTACAATCCATTCTTCATCACAATCACCTGTACTTGCTGCACATGCAGTTTTTAAATCATTGAAAATGTTGAGTCTTTCCTTGCACTAATGTAAAACTAAATAAGAACTATATGCACTTATACTGACTGACCTATAAATTCTTAAAAATATAGGAACGAATCTTGTTCATATCCTGAAGATTGTATACAAAAAGATGATTATACTATTGTTGTTGTTGTTGTTAGGTGCTATCAACTTGCCATCTCCAACTCATAGCAACCCTAACACTGCCTGGTTCTAGGCCAGACTCATGATCTCTGCTGTACCTGAGCCCATCGTTGTAGTCACTGTGTCAATCCACTTCTTGAGGGTCTTCCCCTTTTTCATTGACCCTCCATTTTACC
>NW_006921888.1:4400321-4401313 GCF_000298275.1 Orycteropus afer afer
ACCTCCATCTGATCTTCTCAATTGTCTATGTGTTTATCTGTGGCCTGCTGTTTGGTGTTAATGGTAATGCAGTATTGTGGATATACTGGTATTAGCATCTACTGTCTTTAGCTTATGTGCACGCTTTTGTGTCCTCCCTTTCCCCAATGTTATCATTATCTTACCTTTATCTGGACATTGACCCTGGCTTCCCACTTCCCGCTTGGGGCTTCTCCTCTTACCTGCATCTGGCCATCAGCCTTGGCTTCCCACTTACTGACAGGGGCCTTTCTCTTCACCTGTATCTGGCTGTTATACAATTAACATGACTATAAATATTCTAACATTTTTCTTTTTATTTGAAAAATGAGGAATAATATCTTAAGTCTTATACTCTAGGAGCTTACTACATAGCTAGAGGACAAAAAATTAAGTATGATATAATTAGATAAAATTACAAGTGCCTTATTGAACAAAGTCAAATACAAAAAAAAAATGTACATTACAGATCATTTGGTATAGTTATTAACTATGGAAACCATTGATTAAGCACAGTGCCCTCTCAGTCTGTAAAACATTTGCTTACAGAGGAGTAGTATGGTTCTTTAAAATAATAATCAATAATTTCCATTTTTCTTAAGGACAAGATATAGTTTCATTTTTCAATAGCTAGAGAAGGACTACCATTTTGCAGTGTGACTTTAGGGAGTATCCAAATCTCTGTCCCACTTTGGCCCCCAGGGAGGGCCAAAGTGGGACAGAGATTTGGATACTCCCTAAAGGGAGGGTTTTGGTTCTAGTCACATAGAATTAGAATCCACCCAACTCCAATCTGATGATTTAAACTAACAAGCTATTATTTAAAAAGAAAGAAGTCGGCATTTAGTCAATTCAGACTCTGACTCATAGCAACCCTATAGGACAAAGTAGAACTGCCCCACAGAGTTTCCAAGGCTATAATCTTTACAGAAGCTGACTGCTGCTACTTTCTCCTGCAGAGTGGCTGGTGGGTC
>NW_006921888.1:4402293-4403872 GCF_000298275.1 Orycteropus afer afer
ACCTTTACAGGTGCAGGGTTCAGAATGTCGAAATCTCCTTTTTGGAGGTCATAGTTAATGGTATCACAATTTAATAGGTTGAGGAAATTTTCCTTAGAGTGAAAGTTTAAGATCTTAAGGTATAAGAGGCTTCACTTCATTACATATGCAGACTCTAATCTCAAAATAACAAGCCCTGGTTGTACAATGATTAAGCAATCCATTGTTAATCCAAAAGTCTGGGGTTCAAATACATCAGCTGCTTTGCAGAAGAAAGGAATTAGCTATCTGTTCTAGTAAAAATGTGTCGCAAACCCAAGGAGGGGTGCTATGAGTCAGATCCAGCTAAAAGACAGTGAGTTTGTTTTTTTGATTTTTTGTTCTTTAGGAAACCCTATAAGGCAGGTCAACTCTGTCCTATAGGAAAGCTATGAGTCAGAATCAACTTGAAGAAACACAACAATAACAATAATCTCAAAGCAAAATGTGGAAAAAGGGAGGACAAATGGGGCAGCAAGCTATTATTACCTTAACTATGATTAGCAAGTCTGATTTTGTAGAAAACATACAATAAAAAATTGCTGGCTTACAAATATTTTGTTGACATATTAACACTTTATATTTCAAACAGAAATATCCCTAGGAAGGGTTGCTGTGAGTTCAAATTGACTCCACAGCAGTGAGATATATATCACTTGGTTATTTGATAAGAAGTGAGAGAGGTTATATTTTTTACTGGTTCATTTATTTTCTTTACAAGTTTTTTTTTTTTTTTAATTCTGAATAGTTTTATATTTACAGAAAAGCTATGAACACACTTGAGAAAGTTCCTATGTACTCCATATCAAGTTTACCCTATTATCCACACCTTTGAGTACATTTGTTAAAATTAATCAACCAATATTGATACATTATTAATTATTCTTAATTTGATAAGAGTTTTTTTTTAATCATAAATGGGTGTTAGATTTTGCCTTTTTTTTTTTTTTTGGCTTAAATTGAAAGGATCCTATGAGTCTTTTAATTGCATAAAATTATTTTCAAATGTTCAGTCTTGCCTACCTATAAAATATCACTTGGTTTTGATAATTCATTTTATTTTTACATGATAAACAAAAGATACATGTTCCTCAAAATGAAGGTAACTATAAAAGTTATTGTAAATTTTTGAAAGTACACATTTGTTATATTATTATATTCAACTACCCTCAGATACTTTATTAATTTATAAATGACATAATCTAAAGGAAATTATGGCTCATATGCTTTGTTACTATAGTTAAATGTGTCAGGACCACTTAAAAATCAATAGCCTTATGTTTTATACACATATATTCTGCACTAAAAAGGTTAGAAGGAAGAATTGTACAAACACTTGCTTTCTGTATATTTCTATTCAATTCCAAATGCCTGGCCCTGCTGTGTTGCTTTCTTGAAGGAGAATTATTTTATAATTTTTTCTTATCTTTTTTATTTTTCTCTCATTGTCTTCTACAGTAAAATATAACAGAAGACCACATGTAACATCTTATTTTATTTGATTTGCTAATGCTGTTGTTGTTGTTATGTGCCGTTGAGTCGGCCCAGACTCATAGTGACC
>NW_006921888.1:4416182-4416720 GCF_000298275.1 Orycteropus afer afer
ACCTAACCAGACTATTCATAAAGTTGCGTGGTAATGTATCAAACAGTGTTTCTTTGCTATTCATAAGGTTTTCCCTGGCCAATTATTTGAGAAGTCAATGGCCTCTTCCTTCTTCCTAGTGTGCCTCAGTTTGTAAGCTGGGATGATACCTGTGCACCATGTGCATCCTGCTGTGTTAGAAACACCAGTAGCTCAGCCTAAAAACTCACATCAACACGTCACCATGGTAGGACAAACCGACAGACAAGTTTGTCTCCCTGTTGGAAACCTCTTGTACCACCCTTACCTGTGTCACTGCGGCTGACTCCTCCTCTGTCCAGATTCCTAGGCCTTTTAATCTCCTTTCTCCTGCTCTCCTGCCCTGCTGCATTGGGCATGCCTGATTTCCTCTCCTCACCTGGATCCGTGCAACTGACTGGGACAAGCCCAAGGTTGACAAGTAAAAATGCACAGTCCCAATATTACTAAACCACATGGCAGGCCATTAACTTAAGTCCATTGTAAATCCCAAGGTTGGCAGAGCATGGCAGACTGCTGA
>NW_006921888.1:4416868-4421288 GCF_000298275.1 Orycteropus afer afer
TTATTAATTTTTCTATTTCAATATATTTTACTTTCTTAGTCTGTAGGTTACTTAAGAATATTTTCATGCGTCATACTAGTCCAAAACTATAATGAAATTCTTCTTCAAATTTTTCTTCATATTGGAAGGTGTCTGTCAAAACTTAATGAAAATGAAAAAAAGCAACATCATGCTAAGACTAAGGATAGATTTCCTTTAAGTTTTCCAGAAATGTTTAGGTTGTATAATTATGTAAGTGGTATTAATTTCATTCTACTTTATAACTTTATATTTGTTTTATTCTAATCAATGACAAAACTTAGCAAATGATTTAATTCTGAGTTCCCAATAAATATTTACCAGACTGGCGTAAGTTTACTTTTGTTAATAAACTTGTTCCAGGTATATAATATGGTCTTTTTTCCCCCGCACTCTTAAATACTACATGTAATAACTGGTTGAGAACTGTAAAGGTTTTTATTGTTTCCCTTAGAAATTAGTCAATAGTCAATAAATAGAAATGAAGCAAGCTTTACAAATTATTGTTATCCCATAAGTAAAAGTGTCAATATAGAACATAAAATCCAAGTTTATGTAATGCCAAATATGAGAATTTTAAAATGATTTTGTTCAAGTATGGAAATAGTTTATTTATTTGTAAATAGAAGTCATAATTTATTGCAAAAGAAGGAAATTAAAACAAAACAGTGCAACAGACCTAAATATTAAACACCGCAAAAAAGTCTGATGTTCATTTTATTTTATCCATAAATAATTAGAAAGGGAAATAAAACGAAAGGCTATTCAATAAATAAATAAATTGTTTGCTAAAAGTTAAATTTCAATGAAACAAAATCATTTAAGACAATTATGACCATATTAATTAGATCATTATCTCATGGTCAAGACTACTTCTAGTGATCATATCTTTTTGTTTTTTTTTCCAAACAAATGATTGCGGTTTAAATACCACAGAGCAGTGACTCAAATTAAATAATGGAAACATTTTACTTATTCAATTCATATTAATTTGGAAAACTCCACATACCAAGTAGAATATATGTTTATAATAAATTAATTTACATTTTTTGTAATATATGATAAACATGCTCTTAATTTTTTTTTGTACTCTTAAATCTGTTAGATTGCTTAAAATACATTCTAAAAATGTTATTGTATAAGAAATTCTAAAGCATGTACTAAGGAATTACTAAGTGCTGAATATTTTCATGTAATTAAAAATTAAGAGCACATTCTAAAGGTGGTTTTTTTTTTTTTTTTTTTTTTAGTTTACTTGCTTTCTCTTTATTTTTAATTAATTTTTTTTAAGGATTTGGTGATGTTTGTCCACCAAAAGGATAATAAAAACACATCAATGTCATTAGAATATTTTTCTTTACTATTAAATAAGCATGAGTCTTTTCAATTAATAAATATGGCACCAAGCAGACTACACTGCATCTTTGAAGACAGGTAACAGTAAAGTAAAAGAAAATATTTCTGAATTAAAGAGTTGAAGAAGAGATAATGGGAAGAAGTTTTTGAAATATGTTCTAAATTATTTATAATTTTGCCTCAAGAGGGTTAGGACATAGGAATTTAAATCTACAGAGAAAAACTACTATGGAAAGCAAACTATTCATTATTTCAGTATTGTCTTTGGCTTTAATTATATACATACAGTTTTCTGTGATTGATCTAGCTAATTAAAACTGACAATAATTAGGCTTTCTGAAACACATTACACACATATTGGTGTATTGTTTACATCATACACAAAAGCTGTCATCAAACTATATAACATTAATAAAGTTGGAATAATTCACAATGCTTAATTCCCTTTGCAAAAGCCTAGATTTCAGTAGTTGAATTATTTTTTTTTTGGCAGGTGGGGGGTGGGAATCTTTAATTATAGCAATGATCTTCATGTAAGGAATTCTAATTATAAAGAATTTGAAGCTGATTTTATACATTGATTAAAACCACAAGCAATCAAATTCAAGTGTTGGAAAAGTCTGAGTCTCTAAGTCATTGAAATGTGTAATTTTACACAGACTCATTTGAAACCAAAAGAGATAAAATCTTAATGTTCCTGTTTAGAACAACAACACATTACACTGTAAATATTGTGATTTCAAAGTATTTATTTTAGCTCTTTTTTAAAACGTTCTTTCTTGAAACCTAAGTTGTCAAATACATGTTTAGTACATCAAGAGTAGAGGAGGTCTAAAGAGCTCTGGTGGTGTAATGTTTGAAGTATTCAATTGCTAATCTGAAGGTCAGAGGTACAAACTCACCAGTGCTCCACAGGAGAAAGATGAAGGAGTCAGTGTCTGTAAAGATTTGTTGTTGTTGTTGTTGTTGTTATGTGCCGTCGAGTCGGCCCCGACTCATAGCGACCCCTCCTTGGGTTTCCGAGGCAGTATCACTACGGAAGTAGATTGCCGTACCTTCCTTCCGAGGAGTGGCTGGTGGGTTTGAACCGCCAGCCGTCTGGTTAGCAGGCAAGTGACTTAGCCACTATGCTACCAGAGCTCCTGGAAATCCTTTAGGGCAGTTCTACTCTGTCATATAGGGTATCTGTGATTCAGAATCAATTCTATAGTAATGGGTTTATTCCTCATCTAAATAGCCCTGGTGCAGATTAAACACTTAGTTGCTCAATGAAAGGTTGGAGGTTCCAACTCAACAGTGGTTTCATGGGAGAATGTTAGGGCAATCTGCTTCTCTAAATCTTATAGCCTTGGAAACCCTGTGAGGTAGTTCTATTCTGTTCTATAGCGTCCCAATCAGTCAGAATCTCCTCAATGGAAATGAATTTAGTTTGAGTTTGAATCATTCATCATCTAAAAGTGCCCTGGTGGAGCAATGGTTAAGAGATTGACTGCTAACTGAAAGACCAGTTTTTGTTTTCTTTTTCTTTTTTTCCCTTAATCCACAAAAGAGAGATGTGGTGCTTTTCCTGTAAAGATTACAGTCTTCCACTAAAAATTCATACCATGGAAGGCTGTTCTATTCTGACCTCTAGGTTGGCTATGAGTTAAATTCGATTGCACAACAATGGTTTTGAAATGTAATTACAAAACTGGCATCCAACTCTATTGCAATATAACATAATGTAATGAACAGAATGGCATCATATCAACCTTGACTTATTAAATTGGTTTAGAATCAAGTCACATGCTCCATCCATACTCTAGCAGATAGATTTATACAGAAAATCAATACTAAGAGATGAAGATCAAAAAGAAGACTTTAAAATCTACCCAACACAAACCTTATGAAAAGATACCCAAAACAATAGAGAAAAGCACTTGTAAAGACAATAATTCCAAATATTTTGTGAAAAAGAAAAAAGAGGACCTGAAATTGCTTATTGAAAGATCACACACCATACCTGGGAAAAATAAATCTGGATATTATCTGGTAAAAATGTTAGAATTCAAAAAAATAAATAAGACAAATCTTTTGGGTACTCAAGGGAAAATCTCAAATCCTTAGGAAAAGAAGCAAATTGGTTTGTTATAAGACTATTTTAATGGCCATATTTTATTCCAGAAGACCATGTAGTAACATTTAAATAACCATAAACTGAAAAATATGAGCTAACAATTATAACCACCTCAAATTACATTCTAATGTAAACACTACCCACTCCCAAAATTTGAACATTCAAGAACTCATAAAGTATATATTTATTACCATTTGCTCAAGAATATACTAGAGAATTATGTTCCGAATGAAATGAAAATACATTAGGATAATGACTGACAGTAAGAATTAAACATATATTTACCTATAAACCTCTTGCAGTGAAGTCAATTCAGATTCCTTCTAGGACTGAGTGAAATTCCCCCATTGAGTTTCCCAGGCAAGTTTTTATGGTAGCAGATTAACACATCTTTCTCCTAGGAGCAGCTAGTTCAAAACACTAAACTTTCAGTTATAGACCAGTACTTAACTACAACATCACAGGGGCTCCTTATATTTGTCCACAGACTTAAGAATACTAAAATTGGAAAAATGTTTAAACCAATCATCTGAATTTTCACTTAAAGAAATTTGAAAAAGAGGAGTAAACTGAACCCAACCCAAGCAGGAAAAAAAAAAAAAAAAGATTAAAATGTAAATAATTGAAAGAGATAATACAAAACATTAAAGAAAGTCTATGAAATCAAAAGTTTCTACTTGGTAAACATCAACAAAATTGAACAACCTTAAGCTGGACTATCCAAGAAACAAGATATAAGACTCAACTTAAAATCAAGAATGAAACAGGTCACTCACCACCAATTTTATAAAAATAAAATAGGATTATGACCTCATACCATAATCAATTTCATGGAAAGAAACTATATAACCTAAATTTAACATTGAGTTGAAACTAACTTCATAGAAAATGACACAATAGATATGAAATGACCAAATTTCCAGAAAGACA
>NW_006921888.1:4421811-4425014 GCF_000298275.1 Orycteropus afer afer
TATATAAAAGAGATGGAATTAATAGTACAAATATTTTTAACTAAAATAGTTCAGGCCCATATGAGTTCACTGGTGAATTCTAACAATTAAAGAACACTAATTTTTCACAAACACAAAAAATGAAGAGGAGAGAACATGCACCAACTCATTCTGAGGCTACCATTACGCTTATAAAAAAATTAAAGACATCACAAGAAAAGAAAACTACACACAAAAATAACTTCCCACACAAAGACAAAAATCCTCAACAAATCTAGCAAACCAAATTGAGCAACAAAAAAGAATTATACACCATGAGCAGGTGTAATTCATCTTAAGATAAATTTCAAAGTTTGTTTATTAAACAAATATCAATCAGTGTAAAACATTGCATTAATAAAAGTGAGAGAAAAAAAAAAAAGAAGCTCCCAAGAGATACAGAAAAAATTACTTGACAAAATTCAATATCCTTCCATGATAAGAACCCTCAAAACAGTAAGAATAGAAAGGAAATTCTTCCATCTGATAATAAGCAACTAAGAAAAACCCACTAGCAGTGAAATACTGTCTGATATATTATGGGAAAACTTTATGAATAGCCCTGAGTCACTGTCCAATATAGTGCCAGAAGATGAGCAACTCATCTGAAGTTCTGAAGGCACTGAAAATAAGATTGGGGAAGAGCTCCTCCTCAGAGTAGAGTCACCTTTAATGATGCGGATGGAGTAAAGCTTTCTGGACCTTCATTTGCTGATGTGGCATAACTCAAAATAAGAAGAAACAGCTGCAAGCATACATTAATAAAGGGAAAATGAAATATAGGAAATATGAATCCAGGAAAATTGGAAGTTGTCAAAAATGATACAGAACATATAAAAATTGATATCCAAAGTGTTAGTGAGCTGAAATGGACTTGTTTGGGCCATTTTGAATCAGGCAACCATATGATCTACTATGGCAGGAATGACAAATAGAAGAGGAATTGTGTAGCATTCATCATCCCAAAGACTGTTAAAAATCTATCCTAAAGTATAAGGCTGTCAGTGATAGAATAATATTGATATGCCTACAAGGAAGAACAGTTAATACTACTATTATACAAATTTATGCAATAAACACAAAAGACAAAGATGAGTAAATTGAATATATTTACCAAATTCTGCAGTCTGAAATTGACCAAACATGCCATCAAGATGTGATGATTATTACTGGTGATTGGAATACAAAAGTTGGAAATAAAGAAGAATCATCAGTAGCTAGAGATCCCATGATAGAATTTTGTAAGACCAATGACTTACTCATTGCAAATACCTTCTTTCAATAATATAAATGGTGGCTATACACATGAGCTTCACCAGATGTACTACACAAGAATCATATCAACTCCATCTGTGTAAAGAGGCTATGGAGAGAAGCTCAATATCTTCAGCCAAAACAAGGCCAAAGGCTGACCCTGGAACAGACCATCAACTGCTCATACACAAGTTCAAGTTGAAGCTAAAGACAATTAAAACAAGTCCACAAGAGTCAAAATATGACCTTGATTATATCTCTGTTGCATTTAGAGACCATCTAATGAGTAGATTTTATTGATTAAACTCAATGACAGAAAACCAGATGACTTGTAGGATAACATAAAGAACATCATTCATGAAGAAAGAAAAGGGTCATTAAAAGCAGGAAAGGAAGAACAGACTAAAATGGATGTCAGAAGAAACTCTGAAGCTTGTTCTTGAATAGAGAGTAGCTAAAGAAAATAGAAGAAATGACAAGATAAAACAGCTGAACAGAGATTTCAAAGGGCAGCTCAAGAAGACAAAGTCAGTTTTTATAATGAACTATACAAACACCTGGAATTGGAGACAAGGGAAGAACATGCTTGGCATTTCTTAAGTTGAAATAACTGAAGAACAAATTCAAGGCTCGAGTTGAAATATTGAAAGATTCTATGGCTAAAATCCTGACTGATGCAGAAAATATCAAAAAAGAAAAAGATAGAAGGAATACATAACAAATTATAGATAACATTGAGAAGAATGGGAATTCCAGAACACTTATGAGGAACCTGTACATAGACCAGGAGGCTGTTGTTCGAACAGAGCAAGGGGTTGTTGCAAGATTTAAAATCAGGAAAAGAGTGTGTCAGGGTTGCATGCTTTCACATTCCTATTCAAAATGTATGCTCAGCAAATAATCCAATAAACTGGAGTATATGAAGAAAAGCATGGCATCAGAATTGGAGGAAGACTCATCAACAACTTTGAATGTGCAGATGACACAACTTTGCTTGCTGAAGGTGAAGATAACTTGAAGCACTTACTGATGAAGATTAAAGACTACAGTCTGCAGTATTGATTACATCTTAACATAAAGAAAATGAAAATCCTCACAACTGGGTAAATAAGCAACATTACGATAAATGGAGAAAAGATTGAAGTTGTCAAAGATTTCATATTACTTGGTTCCACAATCACCCCCTATGGAAACAGCAGTTAAGAAATCAGATGACCTATCACACTGGGAAAATCTCTTGCAAAAGACCTCTTTTAAGTGCTGAAGAGCAAGGATTTCTCTTTGAAGACTAAAGTGCGCCTAACCCAAGCCATGGTAATTTCAATCGCCTCATATGCATATGAAAGCTGGGCAATGCATAAAGAAGACCTAAGAAGAGTTGACATTTTTTGTTGTGGTGTTGGTGAAATATACTGAAAGTACCATGGACTGCCATAAAATCGAACAAATCTGTCCTCAAAGAAGTGCAGCTGGAATGCTCCTTGGAAGTGAGAACGGCCAAACGTTGTCTCTTCTTATTTGGTCATGTTGTCAGAAATGACCATTCCCTGGAGAAAGAAGGGTATTGTGTTTGGTAAAGTAGAGGGTCAACAAAAATGGGGAAGCCTCTCAAGGAGATGGATTGACACAGTGGCTGCAATGATAGACTCAGGTATAACAAAGCTGTTTCATTCTGCTGTACGTAAGGTCACTATGAGTCAGACCTGACTCGATGGCACCTTATAACCAAAACAACACAGTAAAACACACAGTTGCCATTGTACTAATGGTAAAAGAATGAATGCTATTCTCCAAGGATCAAAAGTAAGATGAAGATAACTGCTCTCATTACATCTATTCAACACAGTCCCAGAAGTTCCAGTCAGGGCAAGGACAAATAAATAAATAAATAAAAGCATTCATATTGGAAAATTAAAAAAAAAAAAAAAAAA
>NW_006921888.1:4426184-4442072 GCF_000298275.1 Orycteropus afer afer
ATCAAGCATGCAATCAAGATAATCTTGATATTTACTGCTGTTTGGAATGCTAAAGTTGGAAAATTAAAAGAAGCATCAGTAGTTAGAAAATATAGTTGTGATATAAATGATGCCGGGGATCTCATGATAGGATTTTGCATGTTCAATGACTTATTCCTTGTAAATATATTTTTTTTTTCAAAATTATAAATGGTGACTATATAAATGGACTTCACCACTTGGAATGCACAGTAATTAAATCAACTACAAAAAGAGGTGATAGAGAAGCTCAATATCATCAGTTAAAACAATGTGAGGAGTGGACTGTGGAACAAACTATCAATTGCTCATAAAAAAAGTTTGAATTGAGTCTTTAGAAAATTAAAATAAGTCCATGAGAGTCAAAATAAATCCTTGAAATCCTTGATTATATCCCACCAGAATTGAGATACTGTCTGAAGAAAAAAGATTTGACTTATTGAACACCAATGACCGAAGATCAGACAAGTTACAGGATGACATCAAGAGCATCATACATGAAGAAAGCAAAAGATCATTAAAAGGACAAGCAAGGAAGAAAAGACCAAACAGGATGTCAGAAGACTCTGAAATGAGCTCTTGAATGGAGACTAGCTAAAGCAAAAGGAAGAAATAATGAAATAAAAGAGCTGAAAAGATTTCAAAGGGCAGCTCAAGAAGACAAAGTAAAGTATTATAATGGAATGTGCAAAGACCTGGAATTAGAAAATCAAAAGAGAAGAACATGGTTGACATTTCTCAAACTGAAAGAACTGAAGAAAAACATTCAAGCCTTGAATTGCAATATTGAAATCCTCTATGGGCAAAATATTAAATGATGCAAAAAGCATCAAAAGAAGGTAGAAAGAAGACAGAGTCAATGTACCAAAGAGACTTGGTTGACATTCAGCCACTTTAGGAGGTAGCATATGATCAACAACAGGAAAAAGTCCAAGCTGCACTGAAGAAATTGGTGAAAAACAAGCCTCCAGGTATTGACAAAATACTCATTCAGATATTTCCACAAACAAATGCAGTGTTGGAGGCATTTATTCATTTATATCAGAAAATTTGGAAGACAGCTACCTGGCCAACCAAATGAAAGAGATCCATATTTGTGCTCTCTCCAAAGAAAGATTACACAGCAGATTGTAGAAATTATTGAACAATACCATTAATATCACATACAAGTAAAATTTTGTTGAAGATATTTCAAAAATAGTTGCAGCAGTATATTGACAGAGAAATGACAGAAATGCAAGCTGAATTCAGAAGAGGGAGTGGAATATCATAGCTGATGTCAGATAGATCTTATCTGAAAGCAAAGAACACCAGAGAGATGTTTACCTGTGTTGTCTTGACTCTGCACATTCTTTGACTGTGTGAATCATAACAAATTACAGATAACATAGAGAAGAAGGAAAATTCTACAACACTTAATTGTGCTCATAACCTAAACATAGCCCAAGAGATAGTCATTCAAAGAGAACAAGGGGATACCACATGGTTTAAAGTCAGGAAGAGTGTACATTAGGGTTGCATTCTTTCACCATACTTATTCAATCTTCATGCTAAGCAAATAATCCAAGAAGCTGGACAGTATGAAGAAGAAAGTGGTATCAGGATTAGAGCAAGACTCATTAAGAACCTGCAAAATACAGATGACACAACTTGCTTGCTGAAAGTAATGATGAATTAAAGGACTTAAGTGATGGAGATCAAAGACTACAGTCTTCAGTTTGGATTAAACCTTAGCATAAAGAAAAGAAAAATCCTCAAAACTGGACCAATAAGCAACATAGTGATAAATGGAGAAAATAATGAAGTTACCAAAGATTTCCTTTTTCTTGGATCCACAATCAACACTCATGGAAGCAGCAGTAAAGAAATCAGATGTCTTATTGCACTAGCCAAATCTGCTGCAAAAGACCTCTTTAAAGTGTTGAAGAGCAAAAATGTCACTTTGAACATTATGGTGCCCCTAATAGAAGCTATGGTATTTTCAATTGCCTAATATGCATATGGAAACTGGACAATGACTAAGGAAGATTGAAAAATAAATGCCTTTGCATTGTGGTGTTGGGGAAGAATACAGAAAATGCCATGTACTGTCAGAAGAAAGAATAATTCTACCCTGGAAGTGCAGGCAGAATGCTCCTTAGAAGTAGGATGTTCAGAATTTGTCTCACCTACTTTAGTGACATAGTCAGAAGGGACCATTCTCTGGAGAAGGATATCATGCTCGGTAAAGTGGAGGGTCAGAGAAAAAGGGGAAGGCCCTCCATGAGGTGGATTGACACAGTGGCTGCAATAATGTGTTCAAGCATAATAAGGATTGTGCGAATGGTGCAGGACCTGACAGGTTTCATTCTGTTGTACACAGGGTCATTATGAGTTGGAATCTACTCAATAGCAACTGCCAACAATATGGAGCACAAAAGGAGCTCAGGTGGTGCAGCATTTAAAGATCTTGACTGAAAAACTAAGGGTTGATGGTTTGAAACCACCAGATAGATGAGGCAGTCTCCTTCCGTAAAGATTTACAGCCTTGGAAACCTTATGGAGGAGTTTTAAATACTAAAAACACTACAGTTTTATTTTTGAGATTTATTAATAAAGGTATTGTTAATGTCACTTTTTTATTATTATATGTATATATATATACACACCACCTTGTAAACTCAAGGAGGGATCACTATAAGTTGAATCAACTTGACAGCAATGAGGTATATATATCTATATATAGATATATATACACATATATACACACACACACACACACACACGCATACATAAATACATATATACATACTTACATACACACACACATATATATACATATATATACATGTTTACATATATACATATTTAGATATGTATACATATTTACATATATATACACATACATTCAATCTCTTATCTGCATTACATTTTGCAGACACACAGATTACATAACATCAATAATTTAAATTTTTATTGAATATGTGAAGATAAAATTTAATTAATTTGAGTTCTTAGTATGGCAGATTAAACTATAAGCTTTCATGGAATCTAAATTTTATGTCACCTGAAATAATGTAAGTTAACCCTTACTTTTTTGTTTATTTACTCTTAAAAAAATCAGTTTTGTCTCATGGATTTTTCTGTATAACATAGAAAAATGTATTTAACATTATATCACCATTATATTCATGAATTAATAAACTATAGGATATTTAATCAAGGATATATAAAAATGTATACATGTTATAAGAATAGTCATATATGGACTTCAACCTCCACAACCTGAGACCAGAAGAACTAGATGGTGCCCGGTTACCAATGTCAACTGCATGGAAAGGGATCAGATCTGGAGATCCTGGATAGAGTGGGAGGAAAAATGTGAAACACAATTAAAAATCACAAAAATGACTGGAATTACTGGTTAGACAGAGACTGGTAGAACCCCCAAAACTATGGCCTCAGGCTACCCATTGAGCCTAGAAATGGACTCACTCCCATGGATTGGCTCTCAGCCCAGCAGTAGACAGACCTACATACAGAACACTTATCCCAGGTTGATGAACCTATCTACTCTAGGGAGATGCACTCCTTGGATCAATCAGCCATGAGACACCAGAGGAGTAGCACTCACACAGAGGGAAAGCTGGAAAGACAGGAACTCATTGGTGAGAAGGGCACAGGGAAGGGGTACTCACAGCAAGGGAGAAGGGAGGAGAGTTTTTTAGAGGTGGGGACAATAATTGGGGTTGTGAGATCAGATGTGCATGAACTATTAAATGTAAAATGAGTTTGGTATGTAAATTTGCACCCAGAACACAATAAAAGATTAAAAAAAAAAAAAGGAATATCCATATATATAATAGAATATTTATAATCACAGTCCCTGAGGGAGCTAGTTGTTGAGCCTTGTGACTTGGGACCATGGTAGTAGGGGATATCAAGCTTAAATGACATAACATAATACACAAAACATTGTTCTACATCTTAACTTTGGTGAGTAATGACTGTGATATTAAACACTTGCAAGCAGTCATCTAAGATGCAGCAATAGGTCTCCCCTCATCTGGAGCAAGGAAGAATGAAGAAAACCAAAGACACATGGAAACAGTTAGTCCAAGGGACTAGTGGACCACGTGAACCTCAGCCTATATGACCAAGGGATCAGAAGAACTAAATGGTACCTGACTACCACTGTCAACCGCTTGAAATGGGTTTAAAATAATCACCCTTTAGGCCTGAAATTGAACACACTCATGGCTTACAGCCAAACAATAGACAGGAATATAAAGTGGACATTTTCAACAGATAGATTTACTCCTTAGGACAATCAACCATGGGAGATCAAAAGGGCAGTACTTACACAGGGAGATAGCTCAGAGGGCAAGAATGCATAGGAAAGAAGGAAACATGGAAAAGATAACCAGAGGGAGGAAGTAGGTAGAGAGCTTCCACATTATGGCAATTGCAATCAATATCATGAAACAAAGTGTATGAACAAATCGTTGTATGGAAAATGAATTTTCTCTGTAAACTTTCACCCAAATGACAATTAAAAAAAAAAAAAAAGTTGAGATGATACTATGATAAAAACTAATTTATTAAGAAAACAAAAAATGTATGTGTATACCCTGAGGATAATGTTCAGATTACTAAGTAAGAATATGTAAACTGTACTCACCTTGCTTACTGAGTAATCCTACAGTGATATATAAATAAAAACTGTTTTATTTATTATGTTAACATTTTATTCAAATAGCAGTGTTTCAATACACTTTGTCTTTTAATAAATTCATTACTATACATTTTGGCAAAAACCTCAAACTCTTAATTACTAAACTGATTTTACTGTAGTGATACAGCCTCGGAAACCCAAGGAGGGAGTCAGATCCGACTGGACAGCAGTGCGTGTGTGCATGCTGGTGTAGAAAGGTTACCTCCACTTTTAAATAGTTGGTGTTGTAAATTTATTTTTTACTCCATGGTAATCCTCAGCACAAATTAGCACATTTTATAGGTCTATTTTGATGATCTCCAGGTATATATATATATGCCACATTCATTTTCACAATTACTTTATTTAAAGAGGCTACATCAGACCCTTGCTGCTTAAAGGTGATCTGCTATCAACTTCTGGATTGACTACATACATTAAGCAGATGCCAACGTTACAGATTTTTAATTCATTGCAAAGTATTTATATTCTTTCCTCATATTTCCGTGTACCATAGCAGTCATTCATTGCCAGACCTACATGACACCATTTGAGTCATACAAAAACCACCCAAGGGAAAGTGGCATCCAATGCAAGCCTATGGCATCACTGTACATTTTAGAATAGTAACTTGGCAATAAAGAAAAGAGAAGAGAATCTGTAAATGTACATAGTCTCACTCCACTCTCCTTAATAACACTTCAAATGCATTAGAATTCTCAGAGAATGCCGCTCACTTTATATTGGGTTACCTCAGTGGAGAGAATTTTGCTGAAATTGTATGTGCATATAGCCAGAAATCAAGGAGGTATAGATAGAATTAAGTTTTGTGTCATAAAACAGCATAAAAAACATATGTGTGTGTGAGTGTGTTTGTGTGTATGCATATAAAGGTGTATCTCAAGATGCAGAGCTGAAGACAAAGTTGAGGGGCTTTTACCCAGCCCCTAGAGCCTGGACCTTTGAACTTGGACTTCTAGCCTTCAGAACTGTAAGAGAATAAACTTCTGTTTTTTAAAGCCATCCACCTGTGGTATTTTCTGTTAGAGCAGCACAAAGTAACCAAAACAGTGAATCTCATATTTGCAATCCAAGAAACTCAATTACAAAAGAATCAAGTCAATACTATTTTGTACAGTGAGAGATAGGCTTGGTTTGGATTCCCTGCTCTGGTCCTAGCTGGTTGTGGGGCCATCTGGAAATAACTTAATATCTTTAAATCTAACTCATATCATCATTCAAAAGTGATAGTCTATATACACTGGACAAACACAGTTGTAACTGTTGAGAATAAAAGGTAAAAATAATATAAGTTTTCTGCCTTATTGGAATTTGTATTCTATGCAAGGAGATATATCACATCCAAATGAGAGCTCTAGTAGCATAGTGCCTAAGGCACTTTACTGCTAACCAGAAGGCTGGTGGTTCAAACCTACCATTCACTCCTCAGAAGGAAGGTTCGACAATCTACTTCCATAATGATGCTGCCTCTGAAACCCAAGGAGGGATCACTATGAGTCGGATCTGACTCCACAGTAGTGAGTTTTTTTTTTTTTCTTTTTTTAATCACATCCAAATAAAAATCAATGGATTAATCAGTTAAGAACAGAGCTTCGTAAGTGCTAGCAAAGATAAGAAGAACAGTGCCAGCATAGAAAACAATGTAGTGTACTGTATGAAAAAGAATGTTCAGGTAAAACCCCTTGAGGGAGTTGCCAATTCATTGTTAGATACAAAGATTGAAAGTTACTACATCTGTAGAGATAGAGATTTGTTGTAAGCATGATACAAGATAATTTTGTAAAAGAATAACATAGTTCCTCATGTATAGTAAACACTTGAAATGAGATATTTTTTTTGTCATTGGTGTCATTATTCAAGCTCTGTTTGAAATTCAAACTGTACAGTATGCATGGAGAATCTTTTGGGACGAATATTTTAACACCTGGTTGACTGCCTTAGAGTTTGGAGTTCTTATACTTGTCTATTTTAAATATAAAGGAAAATCACCAACCCCTTAGCATTCTATTAAAGTTTTTTTTTTTTTTTAACCCATTTATTTACTATTCAAGTAGTATTACATTCCTTCTTCTTCTCCTCCTCCTCCTCCTCCTTCTGACATTGCTTCTTATTCTGATTTTTTTTTTTTTTTTGAACACTTTATTGTGGTTTGGGTGAAAGTTTACAGAAAACATTAGTTTCCCATTCAACAATATACACACATTGTGTTTCACATTAGTTGCAATCCCTTCCATTGAAAGCACTTTCCCACTTCCTCCCTGGGTTCCCCATTTCCATTTGCTCTTTTCCTGCCCCTCATTCTATTCTTCCCGATATTTTAAAAGAAAATTTTAAAAGTTTTTAAAAAAGTACAAAGAGTATAGTGTCTTCAACTTTTAGCATTAGGAAATCATAATTCCATTCTTAGAGTTGTTTATTTAGTGGATCAAAAAAAAAAAAGAATTCATATTTATCATTTTTATCTCACATGGTCTCTACATGAGAAGGCTATTCTGAATCAGAGACAGAGTCTTTATTATATACCTCCCAGCAAATAATGATTGTATTGGTCCTACTTTACTCTTGTCCTCGCTCTAAGTTAGGTCTATGAGAGCTAGATCAATTGTCCAGTTGAACACTGAATAGGCAAGGGACAAGGAAACAGTTATTCACTGATTGTAAAAGTACCCACCCACTGAAAAATCTTCTTAGTCCAACTCTTTGGTATGTAAATGAATCTTTCTAGGAGCTTGATAGCCCTACACATCTTGGATTGGCCCCACACAGAGATATTTTCTTAAAATGTAAATAGATAGGAACACATGATTATTAGTATTCCCAGCACCTTAGAACTAACCTAGATGCCTATCCAGGAGCTCTGGTAGCGTAGTGCCTAAGGCATTTGACTGCTAACCAGAAGGTTGGTGGTTCAAACTCACCAGCCACTCCTCAGAAGGAAGATTGGGGAATCTACTTCCATAGTGATACCACCTCGGAAACCCAAGGAGGGGTCACTATGAGTCAGGTTTGACTCGACAGCACACAGCAACAAGATGCCTATCCAGGGTTGTTGTTGTTAGATGCCATCAAGTCAAAACCCACTAAGAGTGATCCTATGTACAATGGATTTCAACACTACCTTGTTCTGGGCCATACTCACAATCATTGTTGTTTGCATCCTTTGGTGCAGCCACTGCATCAATCCATGGCTTTGAAAGTCTTCCTCCTTTTCACTGATCCTTGGCTTTACCAATCATGATGTCCTTTTCCAGGGACTGGTCCTTCCTAATAACTCAAACACAGTAATTATTAAGTCTTCCTTATCCATTATCTAGCACTTATATGCATATGTGGTGATTCAAAATACCATGGCTTAGGTCAAGCACACTGTAGTCTTCAAAACTGACATCTTTGCTCTTTAACTCTTTAAAGAGGTATTATCCAGCAGATTTGTCCAATGCAGTATGTCATTTGACTTCTTGACTACTGCTTCTATGGGCATTGGTTATGGATCCAAGTGAAACAAAATCCTTGGCAACTTCAATATTCTCTTTCTTCAGCATGATGTTGTTTATTGGTCCAGTTGTGACTATATGAAGAACACTGCATCAGGTTTGGATGAAGTCTAGTTAATGCTTGCAATCTGCAGAGGACACAACTTTGCTTTCTGAAGAAGAGGACTTGAAGCACTTATTGATGAAGATCAAATACTACAGTCTTCAGTATGGATTACACCTCAATATAAAGAAAACAAAAAGCCTCACAACTGGACCAATAAGCAATATCATGATACACAGCGATACAACTGGATTTTGCAGAGAGAAGTTTTTGCAGTCTCTGAGTGACACAAAAGTTAATGCACTTAGTTGTGATCTGAAAGGTTAGCAGTTGGAGTCTACCCAAAGGCATCTCAACAGAAAAACTTGACCATGTACTTCTGGAAAAGCACCCATTTAAAATCCTATAGAGTACCATTCTACTCTGACATACTTAGGGTCACTATACATCAGTATCAACTTGATGCAACTGGAAGAGAACTTTCAAACCGGTGATTATAGATCTAACCCTCATTGTGCATGAGAAAGTTTCTAGGAGAAGTGAAAACGTTTTCTAACTTTATAGCATAAACTTTCCTATGTCTCAGGAGGCTAGAGTTTTCTGCAAGAGTTTTGAGAAACCAGGAGAAGCTTTATTTCCTTACAATTTGTGTAGAAGAAACCAATAACATGCACAGAAAGTTCTTCTTACTCTCACTAATTATGTAGCAGGAAAAAAAAAAATCAGTACCACTTTAAATACTGAGTAAAATATTGTTTTACGTCCTATAATTTTTGTAGTATATCCTGCATCATTTTATTCACATACATATCAACTGTCTTACCAGCTATCTCATGAAATCATGTAGAAAATATTAAATAAGAAACACGTTGAATTTATGAAAGAAAATGAAGTTTCTAAGGCTTGATTTTTCAATCATAAATTTTAAAATACAAATTTAATAAGCATACATTATTCAATTAGAGATTCAATTATTGAGATTTTGACCATAGATTCTGGTGATTCCTTTTCTAATACCATAGAAAGGGAGTATCATATTATATTTAATGTTAGTTCAAATGCTTTGTTTAATCTAATTAAAGTCATATTTTGAAATGGGAAAATGTCTCCAAATGTGCAGGAACAATGAAATATTTTCTCCAAAAGGCATCTGCCCACTAGTCTGAAACACATGGTTGCATCTTTCCCTTCACCCACATCCCAAGTGTGCATCACTATGGGGAAGATTCAGTTCCATTTGTATCCCTTGGTGACTCAATATGCTCCAGAGAGTTGAATACATAAGACAAAAGAAAAAAGTGCTTAAAACACATCTTGATAAAGCAGATTTTCAGTTAAGAGTCAAATGGTACAGTATTTAAAATTTACCAACCATTTTCACATGCATATCAATATTTCAAGGAGAGCAGCATTTTAGATAAATATATAACCCTAGAATATGAATATTTAGATAGTCTGTATATTACCATTAGCATTATTTATATAGCAGAAAAGGAGCTCTGGTGGCACTATACTAAGGTATTCAGCTTCTAACCAAAAGGTTGGTGGCTTGAATTCACTACCTGCTCCACGAAGAAAGACGAGGCATTTTGCTTCTATAAAAGTTTACAGCCTTGGGAACTCTATGGTGATCCCTATGATTTGTAATTGACTCAATGTCAGTGGGTTTATAATGTAAACAAGGAGACCTGGTGGCACAGTGGTTAAAGTATTCAGCTACTAATTCAAAGGTTGGTGGTTTGAACCCTTCAGCTGCTCCATAATAGAAAGAACCACCTGCCTTCTGGTTATCAGTCAAATGGCTAAGGCATTATGTCACCAGAGCTCCCTCTAGGTGGGTTCAAACCACCAACCTTTCTGTAAGTAGCCAAGTGCTTAACTTATTGTGTCAACCATGAACTCCATATGTTTATATTATTGCTATTAGTTGTCATCAAGTCAACTTCAATTCATAACAACCCTATGTACAACAGAACGAAATACAGCCCTGTCATGCACCATCCTCACATTTGTTACCTATATATGTATATGTATATGTGTATATATATATATATATGTTTTCATGGCAGAATTTTAATTTTAAAGCATTGATTTGAAAAACAGTAAAATATACAATGTCTTAAATTATATAATGTAATGATATATGTTATACTATAAATATATTTCTTTAGCTACTCTCTGTTCAAAGATGAACAGAAGATTTCAAAGAGCAGCTACAGAAGACAAAGTCAATAATTATAATAAAATGTACAAAGACCTGGAGTTAAAAAACCACAAGGGAAGAACACTCTTGGCATTTATCAAGCTGAAAGAACTGAAGGAAAAGTTCAAACCTCGAGTTGCAATATTGAAAATTCTATGGGCAAAATATTGAATGATGCAGGAAACATCCAAAGGAGATGGAAGGAATACACAGAGTCACTCTACCAAAAAGAATTTGTCAATGTTCATCCATTTGAGGAGGTTGGATATGATCAATAACCAATGGTATTGAAAGAAGTTGAAGCTGCACTCAAAGGATTGGCAAAAGATAAGGCTCCAAGAATTGGTGGGATACCCATTGAGATGTTTCAACAAATAGATGCTGCACGGGAGGTACTCATTCATCTATGCCAAGAAATTTGGAAGACAGCTACCTGGCCCAATGACTGGAAGAGATCCATATTTGTACCCATTTCAAAGAAAGGTAATCCCACAGAATGTGGAAAGTATCAAACAATATCATTAATATCACACACATACACACAAAATCCACTGCTATCAAGTCAGATCCAGCTCATATGACCCCTCCTTGCATTTCCAAGGACTTATCTCTATGGAAGTAGATTGTCCAATCTTCCTTCCGAGAAGTGGCTGGTCAGGTAGAACCACCAGCCTTCTGGTTAGCAGTCAAATGCTTAGGCATATGCAAGTACCATTTTGCTGAAGATAATTCAAAAATGGTTGCAGCAATATATTGTCAGGGGACTCCAGAAATGCAAGCTGGATTCAGAAGTGAGGGACATCATTGCTAATGTCAGATGGATCTTGGCTGAAAGCAAAGAATACCAGAAAGATGTTTACATGTATCTTATTGACTATGTGAAAGCATTCGATTGTGTGGATCTTAACAAATTACAGATAACATTGAGAAGAATAAGAATTCCAGAACACATAATTGTGCTCATGAGGAACCTGTACATAGACCAGGAGGCTGTCATTAGAACAGAACAAAGGCATACCACATGGTTTTAAACCAGGAAGGGAATGTGTCAGGGTTGGATCATTTCCCCATATTTATTCAATCTGTATGCTAAGCAAATACCCCAAGAAACTAGACTGTATGAAGAAGAGTGGGGCATTAGACTTGGAGAAAGAGTCATTAGCAACCTGAGATACGCAGATGACACAACCTTACTTGCTGAAAGTGAAGATGATTTGAAGTTCTTACTGATAAAGATTAAAGACTACAGACTGCAGTATGGATTACATCTCAATATAAAGAAAACAAAAACTTAACAACTGAACCAATAAGCAGCATCATGATAAATGGACAGAAGATTGAAGTTGTCAAAGGTTTCGTATTACTTGGATCCACAATCAACACCAATAGAAACAGCAGTCAAGAAATCAGAGATGTATTGCACTGGCAAACCTGCTGCAAATGACCTCCTTAAAGTCCTGAAGAGCAAAGATGTCTCTTTGAAGACTAAGGTGCACCTAACCCAAACTATGGTATTGCCAATAGCTTCATATGCATGTGAACACAGGACAATGAATAAGGAAGACCAAAGAATAGTTGATGTTTTTGAGTTGTGATGTTGGTGAAAAATTCTGGATGTACCATGGACTGCCAGGAGAACTAATAAATCTGCCCTGGAAGAAGCACAGCAGAAAGCTCCTTGGAAACGTGGATGGCCAGTTTTCATGTCACACACTTTGATCATGTTGTCAGAAAAGACTATTCCCTGGAGAAGAATATCATGCTCAATAAATTGGAGGGTCAGCAAAATAAGAGAAGGCCCTCAATGAGTAGGACTGATACAGTGGTTACAACTGTGGGCTCAGGTGTTGCAAGGATTGTGAGGGTGGCACAAGACTGGAGAGTGTTTTGTTCTGTTGTACATAGAGTTGCTATGAGTCAGAGTTGACTCGATAATACCTAACAACAACAACAACAGGAAGACAAATAGAATTGTGTTGTGGAGCAAGCAGTATCCATAATTCAAATACTTTCAGAAGTCAGGCATATGAGCTGAACATTTACAAGAGGTAGTAACACTCCTTGAAGAGATTAATCATGGGGCAATAAAAGGGCTGTGTATGCACAAGGAGACAGCTCAAGGTGGAGGGGTACATGGGAGGGAAGGACACAGGGAAGAGGTAACTATGGGGAGGAAGTGGGAGAGGAGCTTTTGTGTTGTAGTAAATTGTGGTCAATGTCATGAAACAGAGTGTATGTGAGTTGCTGTATGGAAAGGGAATTTTCTCTGTAAACTTTCACCCAAATCACAAAATAAATAAATAAATAAATAAACCCAAAAAACTATATGAGAACATGAAGGACCAAAAATGATTAATCAATTTTGAAAAATAATATAGGTGTGGAAATATTTGCCCTTAAAAGATACTAATATATATCATAAAACTATAGACCAAAATAATAGAATAAAGTGGAACTGCTGTAATCAACTCTATGGCAATGGGTTTAGTTCATTTTATGGGGCCATATTAAAAAATTGGCATGTTACATCCATTTGGAAAGGATGGGGTAGGAAAGGTGCTAAGATAATCAACCCTTAAAGAATAAATATAATTTCAACAAGGTGACATATAGTCTAAATATTAAAAATATTTTTATAAAAGAGTTTAATAATAAGATTTCAGTATAAGCAAGTACTTTTATAAATAATATGCAAAGATTGGAAGGCAGAAATCATAAAATATTAATTCATTTTATTACACCAAATTTTCAAAATTCTGTGTATAAAGAGATCAAATTAAAAAAAAATAGGAGTCACAAATTAGCAAACTGAGAATACTGAGAGGATAACTTTATTACATATAAATATTAAAGGGCTATTAATAAAAGTGCTTAAAGGACTTCTAAATAACAGTAAAGAAATGTCAAAAGCCTAAGAGGAAAAGAAGAATAATATCTTAACAGGTAATTCTTTGTCAGAAAAGGAAATGTGACTATATGAAGGAGAATGTTCAAGCAAGTATTATCTATCTCTTTTTCCTATATCCTCCTGAGTCTCAGCTCGCCCCAACAAATCTTCTGGTTTATATTTATCTCAATTATTTACTTAGGAGCTCTGATGCACTGTGGTTAAAAGACTGGGCTGCTACCCAAAAGGTTGGCAGTTGAAACCCTACAGTGGCTTGCTATGAGAAAGATGAAGCAGTCTTCTGTAAAGATTCAAAACTATGAAAACCCTACAGAGAAGTTCTATTCTGTTCTATCTAGTTGCTGTGAATTGTAGTTGACTCCATGGTAGTGGGGTTGTGTGTAGTTATTTACTGGTGCTATGATAGAAATAAGGAGCTCTGGTAGCATAGTGCCTAAGGCACTTGACTGCTAATCAGAAGGCTGGGGATTCAAACCCACCAGCCACTCCTCAGAAGGAAGGTTGAGCAATCTACTTCCGTAGTGATACTGACTCAGAAACCCAAGGAGAGGTCGCTATGAGTCAGGTCCGACTCGACAGCAAATAACAGCAACAACAACATGATAGAAATAACACAATTTACTGGTACTATAATAGAAATAACACATGTGGTGGCTTTAATGAAGAGAAATTTACTTTTTCACTCTTTAGGAGGCTAGAAGTTTAAATGCATCTAAGGTAAAGCTCTCTTTCTCAGCCCACTCTAGAGGGGTCCTTGTCTATTTTCATCTTCTATGCCTTGGATCCTTGGTGATCTTCACACGGCATGTTATCTATCTTCTACCATCTCTGTTTACTTGTTTGCATGGCCACTTTCTCAATCTGTGATTTTATTTCTCAATCTGCTATTTTATATTTAGATATTGATTTAAGATACCTCCTATGCTATTACTGTCTTATTAATGTAGCAAAGAAAACCTATTTCCACAAGGGATTATAGGTAGGTAGGCCCAGGGCTGGTGGCTGATTTTGCTTAGGGGAAGCTCTTTATTAAGTCCAGGGCCTGAGGTAGGTGGATCTGGGACTGGGGGCTTCTTTTTTCTTGGGAGCTGCTCTATTTTAAGGCTGAGGCCCTAGGTTGGCAGGTGCAGAGGGGTTAAGAACAACTAAGGGAGATGAATTTGTCTGTCCTTTTGTTGTCCTGTGGTGGCTTACATGTTGCTGTGAGGCTGTAGGCCATGCTGCTGGTGTTGCAAAATGCCAGCAGGGTTACCCACGGAGGACAGGTTTCAGTGGAGCTTCCAGGCTAAGACGCACTTGGAAGAAGGAAGAGGCCATCTAATTATCAAAGAATTGGCCAGTGAAAACCTTATGAATAGCCATGAGATACTATCTGATATATTACTGGAAAACTTTATGAACATCCTGAAACATTGTTCAATAGTAGTGCCAGAAGATGAGCCCATCAGGTCAAAAGGCACTCAAAATATGACTGGGGAAGAGCTGAGTCCTCAGAGTAGAGACTACCTTAACGATATGGGTAGATTAAAGCTTTTGGGACCTGCATTGGCTGATGTGGCATGACTCAAAAGGAGTAGAAACAGCTGCAAACATCCATTAATAATTGGAACATGGAGTGTATGAAGTATGAATCTAGGAAAATTGGAAGTTGTCAAAAATGAAATAGAATGCATAATGATCAATATGCTAGGCATTGGTGACCTGGAATGGACTGGTTTTGGCCATTTAAATCAGATAACCCTATGATCTACTATGCCAGGAATAACAAATTGAAGAGGAATGCTGTGGCATTCATCACCACAAAGAGTGTTTCAAGATCTGTCCTGAAGTACAATGCTGTAAGTGATAGGATAATATCCATACACCTAAAAGGAAGACCAGTTAATACTACCATTATTCAAAGCTATACATCAACCACTAAAGCCTAAGATGAGGAAACTGAAGATTTTTATCAACTTCTGCAGTCTGAAATTGACAATACATGCAATCAAGATGTGCTGATTATCACTGGTGAATGGAATATAAAAGTTGGAAACAAAGAGGAGTTACCAGTAGTTAGAAAATATGGCCTTAGTGATGGAAATAATGCTGGAAATCACATGATAGAAATTTTACAAGATCAACAACTTACTCATTGCAAATACCTTTTATCAATAATATAAGTGATGGTTATACACATGGACTTTATCAGATGAAATACACAGGAATCAGGTTGACTACATCTGTGGCAAGATGTGATGGAAAAGTTCAATATTTTCAGCCAAAACAAGTCCATGAGCTGACTGTGGAACAAACCATCATCTTCTCATATGCATGTTCAAGTTGAAGTTGAAGACAATTAAAACAAATCCACAAGAGCCAAAATATGACCTTGATAACATCCCTCCTGAATTCAGAAACCATCTAAAGAATAGATCTGATGCATTGAACACCAAGGACTGAAAATCAGAATTGTGGGATGAGATCAAGAGCATCATCCATGAAGAAAGCAAGAGGTCATTAAAAATA
>NW_006921888.1:4444852-4446096 GCF_000298275.1 Orycteropus afer afer
TTATTTTCTATTTTGAACTCTTTTTATGAACTGTGTTATGATTTCTTTCATTGCTGTTGTTTTAGTATTTGTTAAATATTTATGCTTATCCTCTTTTTTATTTGATTATGAAAGTTTATTTTCTTTGAGGTTACCTGATGATTTATAATTTTTTTCCTAAATTTTGAAGTCTGTTCTATTTGAAAATTGTATTGACTTCCTCGACAACTAGAAGTTCTGTAATTACACTGTTTATTCCATCTTTTGAGTTTGTTGCTGTCCTTATTTACTAGTTGATGTTTTTGGTGCCCTGCTTAGAGTCTTGTAAGCTTATTTTACTTTGCATACTTCCATAACTGGGTTGGTTTCTGGGTTATATGATTATGTATGTTAATCATCAAATGTTTGTTTTTGTTGGTTCTCGATCAGAAGGACTCCCTTTAGCATCTCTTGGAAGGTTGGTCTGGTATTAACAAATTCCTTTCATTTCTGCTAATCTGGATATGTTCTAATTCACCCTCATATTTGAGGAACAATTTTGGTGGGTATATAATTCTTGGATGGAGACTTTTTTCTTTCAGAGTTTGTATTTATCATCCATTGCCTTCTTGCCTGCAAGGTTTCTGCCAAGAAAGCAAAGATTAGTCTTATTGGTTGCCATTCATAGGTAATTTTTCATTTTTTCCATGCTACTTTCAGGATTCTTTCTTTGTCTTTGTTTTTGGTGAGTTTGATTATTACATGTCTTAGTGATTTTCTTTTAAGGCATATCCTGTCTGGGGCTCATTGAACTTTTTGAATGGATATAGTCTTATCTTTCATCATATTAGGGAAATTCTATTCCAACAAAACTTTGAAAATCGTTTCTGGGTTTATTTGTCTCTTCCTGTTCTTGAATTCTATTACATGATTACATGTAAGTTATTTCTCTTGATGGTATCCCACATGACTATTATTCTTTCTTCATTTCATTTTGATCCATTGTCTGATTTATCCCTTAACAAAGTAGTATTGAGATATTTGTCTTCAATCTCACTAATTCTGTCTTCCACTGATGCAATTTTATTCCTTTGCCCATTCAATGTTTATGAATGTTTATGAAATTCAATGTTTATCAATGTTTATGAATGTTTATGAAATGTGATGACATTTCAATATTTATAAAATTTTGGTAATCATCTTCCAGATTTCTATTTGTAGATTTTGTATCATTTCTAATTTTTTGTTTATTTTGGCATTTTCTTCTTGTATTGTTTTTCTAAATT
>NW_006921888.1:4446806-4448520 GCF_000298275.1 Orycteropus afer afer
ACTGCAGGAACTGTGGGTACAATTGGGTCATTGGTAACAGTTTCTGTCTCCCATTCAGTGAAAAGGAAAAAAAAATAAAGAATTAAAACCCCTAAATAAATAAAAAAGTAAAAGAGAACAAAAAACACAAGCCATGTAAACAAACAGGAATAATCACACACAAAAAAAGGAAAAGCAGGACAATAAATGTGTAGAACTATTTAAAGTAAAGCTTAAAAAAGACAAAAGAAATATAAATAGAAAAAGAGAAAAAAAAAAACAGTATCTTAGGAGTAGAGAATAAAAGGACAAGAGTAAAAGAATAATAAAGAAAAAATGAGAGACATTTGGAAGATGGTGTCTTACCGGTAGCCCACATGTTTGTTTCCTGTAGCATCTTAATGCCTGAAAAACTAGGTGCAGTAGTTTGAAGCATGGATTCTGGGGCTGCAAACAGCTCATTAAGTTGGAGAAGGCCAGATTTAGTGCAGAAGGACAAGAAAGGAGGGAGAGGCAGGGTAAATAGCTGGCAAGAAAAGAAATAAACAAACTTGTCCTGCAGTGCACCAGCTGGCAAGATGGAGCATCTGAAGTTTCCCTGGCCAGTGGAGTGGCAGTGCCAGAGGTCCAGTAGACACTCTGTGAGATGGACCACAGCACCACCTGCTACCAGTAACTTTGGGACCAGTGCTAAGTGAAAGGGCGGCATTTCTGAGAAGTGGAGGGGAGACCCCTCTGGCTAAGGTCACCACTGAATTAGGAGCAGAGAGGAAAGCACACTGCAGTCGGGCAGGCCCTGGGATGAGCTCATGGTGCAGGGCTGGTGTCCAGCTCTTCCAGGACAGCTTTTTGACATGGAGGGGCTTAGAGTATGGGTTTTTTGCAGCTATTACCTGGTGGAAAATGGCAGCTCCCTAACCACCAGAGTCTTTGCAGAATTTGAGCTACACCCTGTGAGTGACAATATAACACCATCATCGACAGACAAACCCAAACCCATGAAGAACACTACAGGTGCCTTGGAGTTTTTTTTTTATTTTTCTTTCTTCTTTCCCTGCCTCTCCCTGGCCTCATCCAATAGAAGAACCACATTGAGCCACCACAGCACCTCTCTGTTCCAATCCTAAACCTCCTTCATGAAAAATAGAGATCAGCATCCACATTCCAGACCATGATTCCCTCATCACAGAGGAATCTACAGAGCAACCCAGGACACCTGAATTAAAAATAAAATAAAATAAAATACACCAGTTCCACCTTTGCAAAAATATTACATCTTAAAATCAAGAAAAAACAAATCAATACATAACTAACAGTTAAAGACAACAACTACAAAATGTCTAGGGAACAACAGGCAACTTCAAATAAAACAAACAAACAAAAAAACAAAGCAGGTTAAGATAATAGAATAAAATTCCAAACAAAAGTCTCATTAAACATATAAGAATGGGAGGCAATAGAATTATCCAAGAAGGAATTTAGAAGATATCTTTGTAGAATTCTGCAAGAGCTTAAGGAAACCTTAAACAGAACCAAAGAGAACACAGACAATACCCTGGAAGACCATTCAAAAGCAAAATAACAAGATTAATACACAATCAGAATTCACACCAAAAAAAGCAGTTAGAAATCTTGAAGATGAACACTAAAATTACAAAATTACACAACACAATGGAAACACAAAAGAATAGGCTAGAACTGACTGAAGAACACTTTTCCCAACTAGATGATAGAT
>NW_006921888.1:4448810-4452695 GCF_000298275.1 Orycteropus afer afer
ATATTTGTCCAAGAAACTCAAAGAACCCCATACAGTATATATTCCAAGAAGAAGTCACTAAGACATAACATAATTAAACTCTCCAAAACCAAAGATGAAAAAAAAAAAAAAAAAAAATCTTGCAAGCAGCCCAGGAAAAAAAGAAATATAATTTACCCTCCTCAAACAGTTGGGCTGAGTTTTGATTACTCAGCAGAAATCATGCAGACAAGAAGGAAATGGGACAGCATATATAAAACACTGAAAGAAAAGAACTTCCAAAAGAACTTCCAACCAAGAATTCTATATCCAGCCAAATTGCCCATAAAATGTGAGGGTGATATCAAGACATTTTTAGACAAACAGAAATTAAGTCATTTGGTGAAAACCAGACCAACCCTACAAAAAATGCTTAAGGAAATCCTTCCAATAGAGAATCCACAACAGAGAACAACAAAATCAGGACACATGACATCAACACTAAAACCTAATCAGAAATAGATGCTCAAAATAAGCCCATAAACATTGTACACTAAAAAACAAGGAAGTCAATCTGCACACAACACCAGCAACTAACCAAAGAGAGGGAATAAATGTTCTAGGTACAAAATTTCCAAATAGAGAGGAAAACAGGATAATGTCCTTATGAATAGGCTGTTCCAAAAATATAGAGACTAGAGTTCACTACAATGTAACCACAAAGAAAATTCATAATCCCCCTAAGCAAACCCAGAAAGAAGGAAAATATATGGGTCTAGTATGGACAAAATCAACAATAAAGAAGAAAAGAGAGGGAATACTTGACAACAAAATGAACTCAGCACAGAAAAGTATATGGACCAAGGAAACTCCAACAATATGACAAAAAAAAAAAAAAAACACAATAGAATGACAGCAATCAATTCATACCTATCACTAATTGCACTCAATGTGAATGGACTAAATGCACCAATCAAGAGACAGAGAGTGGCAGACCGGATAAGAAAATGAGACCCATTGATATGCTGCCTACAAGAGATCCACCTTAGACACAAAGATAAACACAAATTAAAAGTTAAAGGGTAGAAAACAATATACCAAGCCAACAGTAACCAAAAAAGAGCAGGAGTGGCAATATTAATTCCTGATAAATTAGACTTTAAGATGAAAAACAGCATAAGAGGCAAAGCAAGTAACTATATGATGCTGAAAGGGTCAATTGACCAAGAAGACATTACTATAATAAATACCTATGCACCCAATGAAAATGCTCCAAAATATGTGAAGCAGATATTAATTGAATTGAAAGGGAAAATAGACAACTCTACAATAGTGCAGGAGAATTTAACACATTACTTTCAAGGAGGGACAGACCAAATAGAACAAAACTCAAAAAAGATACAGAAGAACTCAAAAACACTATCAATCAACTCAACCTCATACACATATACAGAGCACTCCACCTAACAAAAACACAATTCACATTTTTCTCCAGTCACATGGATCATTCTCCAGAATAGATCATATGTTAGGACATAAAACAAGCCTCAATAAATTGAAAAACATTGAATACTACAATGCATCTTCTAGCACCACAATGCTATAAAATTAAAAATTAATAATAGGAAGATCAAGGGAAAAAATATCAGACGTGGAAGTTGAACAATACATTGCTCAAAAACTACTGGGTAGTAGAAGAAATAAAGAGTGGAATAAAAGAATTCCTTGAAACAAGTGAGAATGAAGATACATCCTACCTAAACCTATGGGACACAGTGAAAGCAGTACTCAGAGATCAATTTATAGCAATAAATGCACACATCAAAAAAGAGGAAAGAAACAAGATCAACACTTTAACTCAACTCCAACAATTAGGAAAAGAACAACAAAACAATCCTACAGTATCCAAAAGTAAGGAAATAATAAAGATCAGAGGAGAAATAAACAGAAAACAAAACAAAACAAAAGAGAAAATCAACAAAACAAGAAGCTAGTTCTTCAAAAAAGAAAACAAAATTGACAAAACATTGGCAAATCTAACAAAAGAAAAGAAAGAGAAGATACAAATAACAAGAATAAAACATGAAAAGGGTGACATCACAAGAGAACCAACTGAAATAAAAAAGATACTGACAGAATATTATGAAGAACTGTACTCCAACAGATTCGAGACCCAAGGCAATACACCCACATAACCTATGGAGATACATTACTTTGAGCAATTGGCCATGGGGCACCAGAGGGGCAACAATCACACACAGGAAAAGCAGGACACACATGAGTGCATAACTAAGAAAGGCACAGGGAGGAGTGGTTGTTACTGGGAAAGCAGAAGAGAAGAGTGGGTTTAGGGTTGGGGATGGTAATTGGGGAGTGAAATCAAATGTACACAAAATGTTGAGTGTAAAACAAATTCTGCTATGCAAATTTGCAAGTAAAGCACAATAGAAAAGAAAATATGAGAAAACTACAAAATTAAAAACAAAGAAACCAGGAAAAGGGAAGGGGAAAAAAAGGAATCCAAGAACAGAAAAACAATGAGAAGGAAGAAAAAAAGATTAATTTAAAAACAAAGATAAAAGTAGGGGTGGGGGCTGGGCAGGGCATCCAGGCTCCATCAGGGCACAGACTGGGATGGCCCTAATGGAACCACAAGGTTGGTGGAGGTGGGTTATGGCCACACCTCTGTTCAGCAAAAAGGTGTGGGGTATAGAGTAATAATGGGGATATTGCATCTTTCCAGGTGTCAGTATCAAGTGCAGTTGCCATGCTGTCCACAGCAAACAAAGCCTATTCTTTGGTCACTGGTATTGGAATGCCACCATTGACATTCTAATAGTGGAATTATTCAAAATGGCTGTGACATTTGCAAATATTCAAAATGTCTGTGCCCTAAGGACAGCTCAAAGACCACAGCTCAGTTTGTCTCCTTATTTAACATGTTTTCTTTTCTAGTTGTCAGCTATCAGTGCAGTTGACCAGGTAGCCCTTTGGTAAGCAGTGCTGATTCTGATGTTATGCCCAGATTCTAATGCTACTTGTTCAAACTGACCACGCTGTCAGGATAGCTGACAGTCCACAGCTCCATTTGTCCCCTATTCACTGTTTTCTTTCAGGTTCTTCTACTAGTTGGTATTTAATCTGCTTTTTATCCTTCCTTTCAAACTCAGGGCTCCAGGATTATCTTCTTTCTCTATGTCAATTAGTTTCTCTTTTTTGTTGTTGTTGAAGAGGGTCTGTGTAGCTTGTCTGCCTATTTCACCTTCTTGCTGGAATTCTGGCCACACTTCGTTTTAACTACTTTCCTAATGTGAGAATGGACCATTCCCTGGATAAGGATATCATGCTTAGTAAAGTAGAGCGTCAGTGAAAAAGGTGAAGACCCTCAACATGATGGACTGACACAGTGGCTGCAGTGATGGGCTCAACTATAGCAAAGATTGTAAGGGTGGTGCAGGACCAGGCAGTGTTTCATTCTGTTGTACATAGCATTGCTCAACAACCTCTAACAACAACAACCACCACTCAGTCATCTGATGAGTCAAAAAGACCATGGTGAGAAGTAGTATACCAAATATTAAGTAACTTACTGGACTGCAACATATTACTTCTGAGGAACTCATATCATCCCCTCTTTCAAAGCCAATACCAAATCCTGTAGGATGTTTGTGACTGGCTCAGTTTGAATCATAAGCAAGGGCATGCTTCATGAACTTAGTTACACTCTGGCTGGCTATAAGGGGGAAAGAATTTTTCTAAAATTTGGGGTCACATCTCAGTAAGAAAAATATTGTAGATAGAGGTCAAGATACCAGAATGGGTTGACAAACTATATAGATCTTCTAAAACAAAGAAATGAGAAACCAATTTGTTTTGGTTACCTAGTGCTGCTCTGATAAGAATATACCACAAATGGGATGGCTTTAA
>NW_006921888.1:4453296-4454158 GCF_000298275.1 Orycteropus afer afer
ATGGGGAATAACTAGCACCAGGTGCCCAGCCACTCAACCAGGCCCCATCAAGCTGACAAATACAACTTTAACTAACTAACACACAATTGAAACAGTTACAGAAGATAATACTGGAATCCTGAACTTAGAAGGAAAGAAGAAAAAAGTAGATTAAATACCAACTAGAAGAAGAAACTGAATAAAAACTATAAATAAGGAGACAAACGGAGCTGTGGACTGTCCACTGGCATGACATAACAGCCATTTTGAATATTTGCAAATGGCTTTCCAATCCAAGCAGTAATCTAATTGGCTCCACTTGCTGAAGACTGAATCAGCATCCACTCTGGTGGTTGGCAACCACAAAGGTGCAATATTTCCCTTGTACCTCTCACCCTCCCAGTAAATGGAAGAATGACCATCCCCCACCCCCCTCACCTTTGAACTGGTAGGAATTCCATACTGGCTTAGGCACCCTGCCTCAATGGACAGGCAGGAACTGGTTCTAGGACCATGTAATGTGTGCCCAGATGCCTTTTGGGCTGGCAGGAAGTCTTTTTGTGACCAGGTGCCCTATACCCAGCTATCTTTTGAGATAGCAGAAGCTTCTGGGAACAGAGCCCCTGTTCCCATATGCCGTTTGGCATACCAAGATTGTTTTCTTGGACCAGATGCCCTATGTCCAGCTGCTTTGGGGGCCAGTAGGAACTTTTCATGGAACCCGGAACATTGCCAGTTATCTTTGGCCACCAGAAACTGCTTCCAGGTCCAGGCACCTTGCCCTCAGACATCTTCTGGGCCATAAGGAACTCCATCCAGGATCAGATGCTCTGCTCATTGCCTCTGGGTAGGCAGGAACTAGTTCTAGGACCAGAAGCTCTGT
>NW_006921888.1:4454943-4455871 GCF_000298275.1 Orycteropus afer afer
TCGATACAAGCCATACCCATCCTCAAGTGCTATACATGAACAGATAACAGATATCTGTGCACAAATTCTCTTCCTTTATCACACCCATCAGGAGACAAGTAGTAAGTGCCTAACTTCTTCAAACTAGCAAACAAGTATCACACCAGACCTGTTCACTTGCATATATCCAAGAAAATAGATGATAGATAGATAGATAGATAGATAGATAGATAGATAGATAGATAGAGATAGATAGATAGATAAATGTATCTGGACAAATCACACCAACATGTAATCAACAATTAAATACAAATATTACATCACAATTTCTCAGAGACAACTGACTATCCAGTTTACACAAAGACACAAGATAAAGTAGTACAAACAAGGGACCAAAATACAGAGCCAAGAAACCTCCTGAGGAGGAAGTGGTATTAAAAGTACCTGATAAAGAACTGAAAAAATTATACTTTGTTGTTGTTGTTGTTATGTGCTGTTGAGTTGTCTCTGACTCATAGCGAACCCTCCTTGGGTTTCTGAAGCAATATCTCTATGGAAGTAGATTGCCCACCCTTCCTTCTGAGTACTGTCTGGTGGATTTGTACTGCCAACCTTCTGGTTAGCAGTCAAGTTCCTTAGGCACTATGCCACCAGAGCTCCTTAGAAACCTTCAATGGATTGAGAGATAGATCAAAATAGACACTGACAAAATTAAGGAAAACACAAACAAAACTCTAAAAGAATTTAGAAAAACTATAAAAGAACAGAGAGATGAAAAAATTAAAAATAAGAAATCATACAAAAACAGCAAATATAAATCCAGAAGATTAATACTAAGATTCAGAAATAGATAACACATTGAAAGGGCAAAAGAGTAGAACTGGATCAATGGGACACAGAATTAGTAAGATTGAAGACAAATCTCTTAACAGTATTTTGTTAAGGAAAA
>NW_006921888.1:4456766-4460893 GCF_000298275.1 Orycteropus afer afer
GAAGTGTCACTCATGCTGGATAGCTTACAGCAGAGCTTCCAGACTAAGGCAAAGTAAGAGGATGTATATGGTAGTTTACTTCTGAAAAACTAGCCCATGGAAACTTTATGAATAACAGTGAAATACTGTGTGATATAATGCAAGAAGATGAGTCCCCCAGATTGGGATGCACTCACTCAAAATACAATTGAAAAAAAGCTTCATCTTCAATGTATGGCCATAATGATGTAGATGGAGCAAAGCTTTCAGGAACTTCATTTGCTATGTGGCACAACTCAAAATGAGAAGAAAAAGTTCCAAACATCTATTAATAATTGGAACATGTAATGTATGAAATATTTATCTTAAAAGGAAAATTGAAAGTTGTAAAAAATGAAATAGAATGCATATGGATCAGTATGTGAAGCATTGTTGTTGTTGTTGTTGTTATGTGCCATCAAGTTGGCCCAACTCATAGCGAACCCTCCTTGGGTTTCCAAGGCAGTATCACTATGGAAGTATATTGCCCCATCTTCCTTCCGAGGAGTGGCTGGTGGGTTTGAACCACCTGCCTTCTGATAGGTAGTCAAGTGCCTTACGCACTATGCTACCAGAGCTCCCATGTGAAGCATTAGTGAGCTGAAATTGACTGGTTTTGGCCATTTTGAGTAAAAATTTTTTTTGAGTAAGTATGGTCTAGTATGCCTGGAATGACAAATTGAAGAGGCATGGTGTCACATTCATCATCAAAAAGAACAAGTCAATCTACATTGAAGTACAGTATTGTCAATGATAGGATAATGTTCATACACCTGTGAGGAAGTCCAATTTTTCAAATTTTCACACCAATTGCTAAAGCCAAAGATAAAGAACTTGAAGATTTTTACCAACAAATCATTCAATCAAGCTGCATTGATACTTACTGCTGATTAGAATGTAAAAGTTGCAAACTAAGAAGCAGCATAGGGAGTTGGAAAATATGGTGAGCACATAATCTGAGAAAGTGGACTATATGAAGAAAAACATGGCATCCGGATTGGAGGAAGAGTAATTAACAACCTGCAATATGCAGAAGACACAACATTGTTTGTTAAAAGTGAAGATGACTTGAAGCATTTCCTGATGAAGATCAAAGGCAGTCCGCAGTATAAATTACACCTCAACATAAAAAAAATGTAAATACTCAAAACTGAACCAATAATCAGCATCACAATGAATGGAGAAAAGATTGACATTTTAAAATATTTCATATTACTTGTGCCCACAAACAACACACATGGAAGCAGCAGTTAAGAAATCAGATGACATATTGCACAGGGCAAATCTGCTGCAAAAAACCTCTTTAAAATACTGAAGAGCAAAGATGTCTCTTTGAAGAGTAAGGTGCACCTAACCCAAGCCATGGTATTTTTAATAGCCTCATATTCGTATGAAAGCTGGGCAATGAATAAGGAAGAGAGAAGAAGGAAAGGAGAGTTGATTCTTTTGAATTGTGGTGTTGACGAAGAATAGTGAAAGTACCATGGACTGCCAGAAGAATAAGCAAATCTGTCCTGAAAGAAGTGCAGCTGGAATGTTCGTTGGAAGTGAGAATGACCAGACTTTGTTTTACCTACTTTGGTCATGTTGTCAGAAGAGATCATACGTGGGAGAAGAATAGCATGCTTGGTAAAACTGAAGTTCAGCAAAAAAAAGGGAAGATCCTCAATGAGATGGACTGGCACAGTGGCTACAACAATAGGCTCAGAGATAGCAAGGATTGTGGAGATAGTGCATGACCTGGCAGTGTTTCTTTTGTTCAGTTGTATACTATGAGTTGGAGCCAACTCGATGACCCCTAACAACAACAAAAACTTCAGCTTCTGTTTCTTGGTTCCTTGGAGATCTCCATATGACTTGGTGTCTATCTACTTTAATTTCCGTGCTTAATTAAAAAGAGAAAGAAAAAGAGTACTGTGCAAACATATATCTGACAGGAGACATTTCTCCAAGTTTTATATCAGCTTTTGTTCTTGGACTGCCTTTTCAAGAACATTTGTCTAACAGTCTTGGAAGGTAGAGATAGTGACTTCTTCAAGAGCAGAAGGCAGTAGCTTTATTTTTTGGTCAGTATAATAAAAATAGTGTCTTCTAAGAGTAAAAGTTTAACAAGTTTGCTAGCAGTACCTTTAAATAATTGAGTATTTCTTAAAGTTAGATTCCTGAGTCGTGACACAAATTGATTTAGTGTGCAGCATTCATCTTACCCCACCTCAACATCAGCCCTGTGGAATTTTGGGGAATAGTTTAACTGATATGAACATGAAGCTCATGCTGCTTGATGTGTTGTGATTAATCATAATCCTGTTTCTCTGACCTTGAAGTCTCATGTCTTCTGTCAGATCCATGAAACTATGACAAAGTAACCAGTTAGTTTGCAAGTAGACTGAAATCTCAGATACTTCACAGTTATGGATAATATTTCATTGTTCTTGTCCAGTTAACTATTTTTATGGTACAATTATAGTAATGATGCATCAAAATTTTTTCATAATTTTTATCACTTTCCTTTACCTCACTTTGAAATTTTCTTTCAATACTTTTAACATTTTACTCATAAAATTATTCATAATCATCAAAATAAAGTGACCATAAACATATATTTTCAAAATAATAATCATAACATTGCTATGTTTATCCAAATTGAATCAAGTTATCCAAGAAATAAAACTGTGATTATAGAAATTTTTTCTGGATAAAACAGTTTATTTTTTATGTATGGTCAGATGCTAAAAAAAAATGATGTATGCTTTTTGGTGATGGGGAAATTAAAGAATGTAATCATTGACAAGAATCTTGTTCTTCATTTAATATATCAAAATGAGTGTTTGATATATTTTTTAAATAACTATTTTCCTCTTATTTTTTCATTTGGCTTAATACCCTGATAAAAGACCTAATAGAGACCCCTCCCCCTAAGTAGTGCAGTTATCTATTTGCCATGCTATGAAAGCTAGTAATTAACTTAACATTTAATTTAAAAATCAACCATGACATCCTAGCCAGTTCAATAAAGAATGTTAAACTTGTATTTCTTTCAGAAAATTTAATATATACAGATCACTTTATGATTTAATATATCTGTTTTCACTGTTATAGGAAATGGCCAACTAATCACTAGAGTCATGAACCAAATCCAACCAAACTCACTGCCACTGAGCTGATTTCAACTTATAGTGATCCCTCATTGGGTTTCCAAGGCTGTAATCTTTACAGAAGGAGAGTGCCTCATCTTTCTTCTGCAGAGCAGGTGGCAGATTTGAACTGTTGAATTTGTAGTTAGCAGCCAAATGCTATAACCTGTGTCAGTGAAAGACAAGTTATTAATTCAAAACTCTGGTGAAGACAGGAAAAACTCCGCAAAGAAAACAAACTACTTCATGTTATTCTGACATCTGCTTAGTAAATTCAGTTGTGAAATATGTTCTCTATTCTTCATGGATATTTTAAAAGGACAACAAGGTAATTATTATAGTAATAATGGGTAACAAAATACTACATTTGTTTTATTAAAAAAAAATAATAAAACATTTTAAACCAAGGTCATTGGACATAAATTCTCTTTCTGCATAATTATTTTTCTAACAGCACATTTTACACATAGTGTCAGAGAAGGCAAATTATCGGGTCAGTAGTTCATATCCTTACTACAGTTTTATATAATTTATTTAATAGCTCCATGATATTTCTACAAGAAGAAACACCTCCAGGCCTGGTGCTCAAAACAAAAACCTAGTTACTAAATGTGGAGACTTAGTTACTAAATTTGTATCATGGATAACTAATGTGGTTTAAGATAGTTATATCACCCCTGGTATATAGTAGCCAGAGATACAGATAAGCTTAAACATTGCTGTATACCATAACATGATAATGTAGGAAAAGATACCGTCACATATAATCTTTCTAACATTTCTTAAAAAAAAAAAAAAAAAAAAACTTAAAGCAAATAATATACATATCATCCCACACAACCTCAGCTCAGATCAAGGGAGTCACTTCACAGAAAATGAAATGCATCAAGGGCCCAGGCTCACGGAATTCGGTGATCTTACCATGTTCCCTCTCATTCTGAAGCAGCTGACTTGATAGAATGACGGAATGACAGA
>NW_006921888.1:4462853-4463417 GCF_000298275.1 Orycteropus afer afer
CCAGTTTCCACAACTGTGTAAGCTATTTCCATGAGGTAAATCTCTCTATAAATATATTTATAAATATACTTCACTGCTTTTTCTCATCTAGAGAACCTAGTCTAAGATGATATGCAATGATAAGATACACAGTTAACCATGTGAATAGTCAAATATAATCACTGTGTTTAGAGAGAGCAGAGTGAATTTAGGTATAACTGAAAACAAAATTTGTGATTATTAACCATGTAAATAATTAAACAACATTAATGCAAAATCTGATGCAAAATACTTCTTTAAAGTGTTCAAAAGTAAAGATGTCACCGTAAGGAATAAAGTGTGCCTGACACAAGCCATGGTGTCTTGAATTGCTTCACATGCATGCAGCAGCTAGACAATGAGTAATGAAGATCAAAGAGAAATTGATGAATTTGAATTATGAGGTTTTCAAAGAATATTAAATGAACCACAGACTTCCAGAACAACAAGCAAATCTGTTTTTAAAGAATTATGACCAGGATGCTCCTTAGAAGCAAGGATGGTTAGACTTCATCTCATGTACTTTAAATATGTTATTAGGACAGA
>NW_006921888.1:4465122-4465761 GCF_000298275.1 Orycteropus afer afer
TATCTCTACGGAAGTAGATTGCCCAGTCTTCCAACCACAAGGGTACCATGTACTATATTTACTTTACTAGTAAGTTATTCCATCCCCTTGGTTGGTTACAAGCATCTCATTTACAAAGTTCCACCGAGTCAGTTGGTGGGAGTTACAAAATCTATAGCTAGAAGGGACATATTAATAATTCATTGTACCATAGGCCACTCCCTGACTCTTCTAGACACTGACCCTTTCATACTTCAAGGATTACCTTCCTTCTCCAATGATTTTACCAGTCCAAAAAAGTCATTAAAAATTAGTCCTTCAGTAGGGCAAAGAGTCCTAAGGGTGATGTTACTCAGGTATGAGACAGTCAAGTTTGCTGCAGGTGTCTGTCTATCTGATCAGGTCATGTTCTCCAAATGATTGTTTCATCTTCATCCTTTCTAACCACTGATAAAATTTGATCCCTTGCTTTGATCTTCATGAGGTATCAGCATAGTAAATTCTTTATAGGACTCTAGGTTTGGCCACTGTACTCCAGGCCAGCAGTGCATCTTATATTATAGTTACAGCTTCCAAAATTACAGTTTTTACAACCAAAATTAAACCTGTTAACAATCATTACTCACAACTGAATCATAATATCAGCATCTTCCCCAAACC
>NW_006921888.1:4467221-4468228 GCF_000298275.1 Orycteropus afer afer
ATAGGTCTGTTTTAAATCTCTTAAAGCTTAAACTCACTGTCATCAAGTTGTTTCAGACTCATAGTGACTCCCATTGGGCTTTTGAGTCTGTAAATATTTATAGAAATAGATCACCCAGTCTTCCTTTTATGGAACAACTGGTGAGTTTTGAACTGCTGACCTTCTGGTTAGGAGTTAAGTGCCTTATCCATTACTCCACCAGAGCTCCTTTTTAAAACACTAGGTAGGAGAAACATTCACTGTCCATAACATTGTTGCATCCTGTGGGTTTTAAGTGTGTGTATTTCTTGGTCTGATAAAATATAATTCAGTGGCCCAAATTGGCACTTTATTTTTGTTCCAGTCCTTTAATGCTGTTTTTGGCATTTGCAAAGCTCAGTCCAGAGTAAGTAACTACTCCAATAAAAACCCATTTTTGCCACCCAGGAGCACTGGCATAATTGGTTCAGTATAATTTGCCAGCTACATGCAGAGCACCGCCCACCCCCCAGGGAATCTTCTCTAGAGCTAATTGCAACCTCAGTTTTTCTTGATAGTGGACAGAGCAGCACTTATTAGCATTTTGTATTTCAGAGGATGAAAGTAGGATGTGTCTACATTCAGCCCAACTCTGCATTGCTGCAACATACCCATATCTGTTCATTTCATGGACCCAATTGAATACTCAAGTATACCGGCAGATCTACTGCTATTCCAATCACTTTCTAGTCCAAGAAGGAAGTTCTTCTGATGGACATCAACATGTCCTACTCTAATGAGTCCTCTTGTGCTCTTTATAGATACATAGCCCACATGATTTCCACCACCCATTTGCTTTGCCATATACACAGACTATTGGCCATTGCCCATGAATTGGTGAAATGCAAACATATGGATTCTTACCATTTCTTAATTTTTCCATCATGGCTAGGAAGACAGTATGCAGCTCAGCTCATTGAACTTACTGGTTCTTACCTTCTTCAATCTGGATCTTTCTATCTTCTGGTCTTAATGCAGCAGGTTTTCAC
>NW_006921888.1:4471173-4471676 GCF_000298275.1 Orycteropus afer afer
TTCTCAGGCAATTGTTACCAGTCTTAATTCTGTGGGTCTGTGAGCCTGGCCTTGTGCCTAGAAGTACTCCATTCTGCCAGCAAGCCTTCTGCCCAAAGATGTTCCCCTTTCTCACTCTGTGGGCCTGAAAACTCATCACACCATCTCCTGCTGGTCTTTTTGTTCTGTTTCCTCTACTGTTGCCATTTCTCTGCCATTGCTTCTAGCAATAGTCTCTTGCTGACTTTCCTATTACAGCTTTCTCTCTCTGTTTTCTGGGTTTGGGAAGTTCCCAGGATAGGAACCCAGGGTCCAAAGGACACATACCCCTCCCATCTCTTCTTCTTGGTGGTAGAGAGTTCTTTCCTCTGTTCTGGGATTTATCTTCTTTTAAGACTAGATGGAAAAACTGATTAATCTCCTCTTTAACATTCTATACCTCATTTGCATTCTTACCTCCACAAGGGTGCCATGCAGCTTGTTTATATTGTCAGCAAGCTATTCAATTCCCTTGGTTGGCCACA
>NW_006921889.1:0-1433 GCF_000298275.1 Orycteropus afer afer
GCAGGTTGTAAGGTTGAAATCTGGTCCACTGCAAGCAGATTTTTATAGGATGACTCTGTCTGGTATCTTATTCATAGTGGTCTATTATTACTATGATCACAGAATGACTTCATTCTTACATGTTTCATCTGCAACTCCTTCATACAGGAGTTCTACAGGAGACTCTCTAGGCAAAATGGTGACTCAAGTCTTTATGTTAATCTAGGATTAAAAAAATCCAGGAAACAAAGTGCAGATTCTAGATCTGGCTGTGCCACTGAGTTGTTGTTGTTATGTGCCGTAGAGTCAGAACTGACTCATAGCGACCCCTCCTTGAGTTTCTGTGCCACTGAGTAGCTGAATGCTAATGAAAACAATACTAATAAGTTTTCCTAATGTCAATTTCCACATCTATAAATATGCATAATAATATTTCTCCCATCTATTTATATAAGTATAAATCCCCCCTGCAAACAAAACAAAACAAAACAGCATTGTCATAAAGTCAATTCTGGCTCATAGTGGCCCTATAGGACAGAGTAGAACTGCCCATAGGGTTTCTGAGTCTGTGAATCTTTACAGAAGCTGACTGGCACATCTTTCTCTTGCAGAATGGCTGGTGGATTGATTAAAATCACAGACATTCTGGTTAGCAGTTAGGTGCTTAACCACTGTGCCACCACAGGAATCAAATCATTAATACATGCAGAAATATTTCAAATTAATAAAAAACTTTGAAATGCAAAAGATCAAATTTTGGGCTTCTAGTTTTCTCTGATCATACAATTAGATAATTTGAAAAGTAAAGCCATTCAAATATGTTAGTTGATACAGGTAAACTCTGTGAGAAGGGAAACTTTGTTTTCTGTTTTATTTCCAGTTTCTAGAACAATAACTCACACATAGTAGGCACTCACTATATATTTATAAAATGAAGGAATTAATGATATACTGGAGACAGTCAAGAACCTCACTCTAGTTATAGCTAGCTGGCCTGACTACTGAAGTTCTATGGATATGTATCTAGCTGAGTGAACACTGCAAACTGTGTTTGCTTAAAGATATTCCATTTCCATCTGTTTTTCTACCTGACTATTTTGATAAATATATAAAATATTGAGTGCAAAACATTTGCTAAGAACTGGGAATCATTTACATAAATTGTCTTTAATCAGTACAGCCCTGAAGAAGTGTGCATCCTTGTTTTAAACATTAGTATATTCATGCTCAGGGAGGTTAAGTAACTTATCAAAAATTATATGCTGGTATATCAACTTGAATGGGCAGATTATACTATGATAATAAACAAACTCTACATTTCATAGCGGCCTGCTAACCAGACGGCTGGCGGTTCAAACCCACCAACCACTCCTCGGAAGGAAGGTTGGGCAATCCTACTTCCGTAGTGATACTGCCTCGGAAACCCAAGGAGGGGTCGCTATGAGTCGGGGCCG
>NW_006921889.1:2063-6098 GCF_000298275.1 Orycteropus afer afer
CTGCCAATCTTGGTACTGTTAATGGGACCTGAATCAATGGCCTGCCATGTGGTTTGATAATATTGGGATTGTGCCATTTTATTTGTTAACCTTGGGCTTAGCTTCAGCAGCTGGCAGTTGCTTAAGTGAAGGGATGCCTCTGCCTTTAGAGGGCTGGGAGCAAGAGGCAGAGCTGAAGCCCAAGGTTGAGGGGCTTTCATCCAGCCCCTAGACCTGGCACTTTGAACTCAGACTTCTAACCTCCCAAACTGTAAGAGAATAAACTCCTGTTTGTTCAAGACATCCACACCTTGGTATTTCTGTTAGAGTGGCACTAGAGGTAACCAAAACACCAGGTTTATTTCACAAGACCGCATTGTTTTACTCAACTTGCCTAGTGTTCTGGGAAGGGAGATATCCAAATCATTAGACCTTCTGTTGCTTTTCAGTGAGGGTTGTCTTTTTGAGAGTTGCCTTGCCCCTGAATCCTCCTAGGTTGAGAATAATTATTCTGTCTCAATTCTCATACCAGGAATCGTTGCCCCTTTGCCCTGTGGTAGCTGAGACTTGAGATTCAGAATCTGGTAAGATATGACATTGGTCTCTGTGCATGGTATTTTCTGTCTGCTCTATCTGCAGCAGAAATAGCCCCATTAACACCTCTTTCTGCTATTTCAGTCCCAGAGCCACTGGAGTGACTTCTTAATTTGTAGACAATTGAGTATATAGAACCTGAATTACAGAAGATGTGTGCTGGGCCAATAGCAGGCCTTCTTGCAAACTTGGATGAAGCCAGTGACATCACCTTGCCAAGAGTACTGTGATTGTACTTTGGGATCATTCACATTTCCATCTTCGTAAGCAACCTGTGTGGTAAGTTTGAAGGCTGCCTAGCAATGAGTTCTGAGGTCGTTTCTGGCTCTGTCATCACTAGCTATGTAACTTTGGGCAAGTAATTTAATCTCTCTGAAGTCTGAGTTTTCTCATCTGGAGAAAGAATTCCAGTTCTAACATTCAGAATTTTAAGTTAAAAACTGCCAATCTACAAATAATGCAAATGGCTAATGTCTGTACAGCTCTTAATATTTTACAGATTTTCTTCAGCTATGCTGCCATGTAGACATACATGTTTACCATGATTTTCTTAGAGAAGACACTGAGTCTCCAAGTGATCCAAAGTCACAGAATTAATAAATAGCAGAGGTAGGACTTGAATGCAAGTGTTTGTCTCCAAATCTGTTATTCTTTTTTCCAGGACTGAATAATTGATGAGGGTGGTTTATAGAAAGTGGATGGAAGAGAGAAAATAGTAGAGGATTTGGACTGCTAAAGATAAGGTTTGAATCCCAGCCTTGCCAGAACTGGTTAATAGTCCTGGAAAAGCCACTTCACCCTTTTCTTTCATAAATATAGTCAAGACAGATAGTAGTCATCTAGTGCACACTGGTAGTTATATTTCTTATTAAAATACTGAAATCCTTTTGTACTGTTCGGTGAATAGCCTTTCCAATTGATTCCTTTTTTTGTGGTTCCTACCATTTTCTCATGATTCACCATTAGAAGGGTTATCGTGGAGCTCATTGGGGGTCATAAGGACCACTCCAGGGCTAATGTTGGTGTCATGCCATGGAACCAAAGATGGATGGTGGCCAACACATGCCCAGACTGCCCTCACCTTCTCTACATAACTACCAATCAGAAATTAGGGCCCACACACCCTCCTGCTTACCATCTGTCTGATAAGATGGTAAGATCCCCATGCAGCTAAACTAGTGACAGACAGCATGCCTGCACTATTGCTTGGAATATTAAAACAAAATAGTACAAAAAAAAAAAAAAAAAAGAAGGACAAAAAACATACCATGTAAATACACAGGAACAATAACCAAAAAAAGAAAATAGAAAAAAAAAAAAAAAAAAGGATGAAATAAACTAACATACAATTACAGACAGATACAATAACACTGCAATGTCTCAGAGACTGTAGAAAACTTCAAATCATACAAAGTAAACAGGAAAAGATGTCTTAGTCCAGTGATTAAAATACAGCTAGAAAATCTTCTGGAGGAAGAAATACTATGGGAACTATCTGTTAAGGAATTCAAAGGAAATTTATTTAGGTACCTTCAACAGATTTAGAAAAAGATCAAGGAAACCACAGACAAAATCAAGAAAAACAGACAAAATGATAGAAGAATTAAAAAAAAAAAGAAGAACAAATTGAAAAAAAGGAAAATCAGAAAAACTGTATAAAAACAGCAAATAGAAATTCAGAAGATTAACACTAAGATTTTAGAAATAGATAATGCTTTGGAAGGAAAAAAAAATCAATGGCATACAGGATTAGCAATACTGAAGACAACGCTCTTTAATACTACTCTGTTAGAGGAACAATCAGAAAGAAGGAAAAAAGTGAAGAAATACTAAGATTTATGTGGGGCACCACCAAGAGGAATAATTTGTGTGTGACTGGAATTCCAGAACAGGGAGAGAAAACAAACAAACAAACAAAAAGCACTGAGAAAATTGTTAAAGATTTGTTGGAAGAAAACTTATATCATGAAAGACAAGAATATATACATCTAATAAGCTCAATGAATACCAAGTAGGATAGACCTCTAAAGAAAATCATCAAGATATATCATAATCAAACTTTCCAAAATTGAAGACAAAGAGGATCCTGAAAGCAGCTCAGGAAAAACGAAAAGTAACCTGCAAAGGAGAATCACTAAGCTCTTATTTCTTGGCAGATACAATGCAGGCGAGAAGGCAATGGGATGGCTTATATAAAACCCTGAAAGAAAAAAGTTTGCCAACCAAGAATTATATATTCAGCAAAATTGCCCCTCAAATGTAATTGCAAAATTAGATCATTTCCATATAAACAGAAATTAAGGAATTTGTAAAATACCAGAACAACTTTACAAAAGTTGCTAAAAGGAGTCAGAGAACAACTAATAGTGGACAATAATCTAAATTTAACACACGTGATGACCTCACCCAGAAACCAATCCACATATAGAATTATCCAAAGTAAAATGAACCTACAAGACTCCAAAGAGGTAACAAGAGATATTAATTTGTAAATAAAAGGAAATACAAAGATTAAAGAGGGAATAGTATAGTTATAGAACAGCCAAATGGAGAGAAACTCAAGATTAGTTCAAGATGGAACAGACTGCTTTAACTTTGGGAAGAAAATAATAAATTACAGGGTAACTGTCTTAGGCTGTAGTCTTGGTTCTTTATAAATTAAGTGCTTCATGTCTCTTTCACTTTCACTAAGCAGAGTTGTGTCATCTGCATAACATATCACAGGTTGTTAATGAGTCTTCCTCCAATCCTGATGCCACATTCTTCATATAGTCCAACTTCTCAGATTATTTGATCAGCATACACAGTGAAAAAGTATGATGAAAGAATACAACACTGACACATACCTCTCCTAATTTAAACCATGCCATATCCCCTTGTTCTGTTCAAATGACTTTCTTGTGGTCTACATACAGGTTCCTCATAAGCACAGTTCAGTGCTCTGGAATTCCCATTTTCTGTAATGTCATCCATAATTTGTTATGCAGTCCAATGCTTTTAGTTTTTCAAGTTAATCATTCAGGAATGTGACCTGATGATCTTGGTGATGCCCCACCAGTTTGCATAAAGCCCAGATACATAGTACATGCTCACTTCTCATTCTCATGGACTATGCATTAGATCCCTCGAAGAAGTGTGTCTGGCACTGGTTCTACCAGGTGGTGGATGGTGAAAGGTTTCTTGGGGTGCATGGCCTGTCAACAGCAGTCATAGTAGGAAATATTACAGGTGAGGCATGTTTTCTCTGCATCCTATGGTGGCTCCTGCTTACAGAATTGGCAAACAATTCTCTCACCAGACATGGTGGTATTGGGCTTGTAAGTTCTCTCCTAGCAATTCTCGTCTAGGGAGTTGGCCCCACTTACTGAAGCCTTCTGGAAGCTGATAGTAATGTTCTGCAGGGCCAAATTCCTCTTGATGTCCAGATCCCAAAGGTTCATTGAGATGATATACCTGCATGTG
>NW_006921889.1:6198-13765 GCF_000298275.1 Orycteropus afer afer
CCTTGGGTTTCCGAGGCAGTATCACTATGGAAGTAGATTGCCCAATCTTCCTTCTGAGGAGTTGCTGGTGGGTTTGAACTGCCAGCCTTCTGGTTAGCAGTCAACTGCTTTAGGCACTATACTACCAGATAAAGCAATCATGAGTTCAGTGGATTCACCAGAGCTGCAATTTGACACCAAGATGCATGGGGACAGCTGAAGCAGAGGCTATGAGAACAAAGGAGCTGAAGAAGATCTTCAAACAACTCAAGGCAGACAGGGGAGGTCAATTCAGACTTCAGTGTTTCTGTCTTTAATGAATCAGTGAGAGTGGACTGTCACCTTGTGGCTGCTGGCTTGAGAGGCTCACAAATCCAAGATTGACAGGTAAGATAGAAGGCTGTTGGCTCACAAGCTGTGAAGGCAAAAATCCCAAAATAGGCACACAATATAACAGGCAACCGATTCCACTCCATGAACCAGATGTCAGATGATGACAAACTAGATGCAGGATCCAGATTCAGCAAAAAGCCAGAGAGCTTTACTAGAGCTTTTACTATATTGGAAGCTGGCCACACCCCAAGGGAAATTCCCTTTCCACTGATTGACTGGTCATAGGAGATATCATCATAGAGGTGATTACATTATATTACATTCTCATTATGAGGAATGACTACATCATAATGGCTAAAACACTTAGAAATCATGGCTCAGATAACTTGACATACAATCTTAATTATCATAGTAACTTCAGAGAAAATTGATAAACCTACTCATCAAAATAAAAAAGAGGAAAGACATAAATATTTAGCAAAAACTAAAACAATAGCAACAAAGGAAACAATCAGAAAATCCATAAGCAAAATGAGCTCAGCACAGAAAATTATGTGGAACAAAAATTCAGCTGAACCACCAAAAACCACAACAAAATGACAGCAATAAATTCACATTTGTTGATAATTACAATGAATGTAAATGGATTAAATGCACCAGTCAAGAGACAGAAAATTGTGGAATGCATAAGAAAACAAGACTTGTCAATAGCTGTCTACAAGGTGCATACCTTAGACACAAAGACAATATTAGGCTAAAAAATCAAAGATTGGTTAAGCAAATAATGATCAAAAAAAAAAGCAGGAGTGGCAATATTAATTTCTAGTCAAATAGACTTTAAGGCAAAAACCATCATAAGATGCAAGAGGGGACATTGCGTAATGACTAAGGGTCAAATAAACAAGAGAACATAACCATAATAAATATCTATGCACTCAATGTTAGAACCCTAGAGCTCATAAATCAAATTTTAACAGATTTGAAAAAAGAAACAGTCAACTCCACAATAATATGAAACCAAGAAACCAAACTTACTGCCATAGAGTTGATTCTGACTCATAGCAACCTCCTTTGGGTTTGGGTTTCTTAGGTGATAAATCTTTACCGAATTAGATTGTCCCATCTTCCTTCCATGGAGTGGTTGGTGGTTCTTCTATTTAGCAGTCAAATGCCTTAGGCACACAGTGCCACCAGAGCTCCTGTTAAAATAATAGTAGGAGAGTTTAATACACCAACTTCAGTGAATGATAGAACAACTAGAAAGAAATTCAACAAAAACACAGAAGAACTAAACAACACAATTAACCAAGTTGCCCTTACAGACATGTGCTCTGGTGGCATAATGTCTAAGGCATTTGCCTGCTAACCAGAAGCCTGGTGGTTCAAATCCACTAGCCGCTCCTCAGAAGAAAGATTGGGCAATCTAATTCTGTAATGATACTATCTCAGAAACCCAAGGAGGGGTCGCTATGAACACTTCACCCCTAACAACACAATATACATACTTTTATAATATACATAGAACATTCTCCAGAATAGACTATGTTAGGGCACAAAGCATGCCTCAATAAATACTGGAAAGTATCTTGTCAGATCACAATGCTGTGAAATTGAAAACAGTAAGATCAAGAGAAAAAATCAAATACATGGGAACTAAATAACACCCTGCTTACAGGCTACTGGGTAATAAAAGAAATAAATAATGAATTTTTAAAATATCTTGAATCAAATAAAAATAAAAACACAATCAGCTTTGGAACTCTTTGATAAAGAATTAAAAAAAATAATATTTAGGTACTCAGTCAATGGACTGAGATACAGATCAAGGAAAACACTGACAAAATTAAGGAAAACACAGACAAAACTCTAGAACAATTTAGGAAAACAGTACAAGAACAAACTGACAAAATAAACAAAGAATTAGAAACAATACAAAACAACAAACAGGAGTCCAGAAAATTAATACTAACATTTCAGAATTAGATGATGCATTGAATGGGCAAAGGAACACAAAAGACCTACAGAGAAAACTACAAACACTACTTCAAGAAACTATAAGAGCTCTACATAAATGGAAGGACATACCATGCTCATGGATAAGAAGATTGAACATTTTGAAAAGGTCAGAACTACCTAAAGCATTTTTACATTCAATAAAATCTTGATTCAGATTCCATCAACATTCAAGGACATGGAAGAACCAATCACGAATTTTATGGAAAGGAAAGAGACCTCAGATAAACAAAGTGCTACTGAAGAATGAACAGAGTAGGAGGTCTCACATTCCCAGATCTCTAAACCTACTATACAGCCACAGTAGTCAAAACAGGTTGGTACTGGTACAACAACAGACAAATAGACCAGCAGAACAGAATTGAGAACACAGAAATAGATGCACCCACCTATGGTCAGCTGATATTTGACAAAGGGCCAAAAACCATTAAAGGGAGAAAAGATAGTCTCTTTAACAAATGGTGCTGGCAAAACTGGATATCCATTTGCAGAAAAATGAAACAGGATCCACACCTCACACCATAAACAAAAACTAACTCCAGATGGATCAAAGACTTAAATGTGAAACCAAAATTACTGAGTTCATCAAAGAAAAAATATGGGCAAACTTAGGGCCCTTAATTTATGGCATAAATAGACTATCAAGCATAATCTCAAATGCAAAAACAGTAGAAAATAAACTAGATGATTGGGACATTCTAAAACTTAAATTCTTATGTGCATCAAAATACATCTCCAAAAGAGTAAAAAGAGAATTTATAGGCTGGGAAAAAGTATTTGGCAATGATATATCTGATAAAGGACTTATCACTAAAATTTTTAGAAAATTCCAACACCTCAAGATCAAAAAGACAACCAATCCAATTAAAAAAATGGGCAGAAGACATGAACAGACACTTTACCAAAGAAGATATTCGGGCTGCCAACAAACACATGAGGAAATGTTTGTGATTATTAGCCATTAGAGAGATGCAAATCAAAACAAAACTCTAGAACAATTTAGGAAACCAGTACAAGAACAAACTGACAAAATAAACAAAGAATTAGAAACAATACACCTCAGCAATCTCACCTCAGAACTAATAGCAAAGTTAAACAGGATGGAACATAACAAATGCTGGTGAGGATTTGGAGAGATTGGGACTCTCATACACTGTTGGTGGGACTGTAAGATGATACAACAACTATGGAAATCAGCAGGGCGATGCCTTAAAAAGTTGGAAATAGAAATACCACTTGATCCAGCAATCCCATTAGTAGGTATATAACATAAAGAAGTGAGAGCCAGGACATCAATAGATATATGCATACCCATATTCATTGCAGCACTATTCATAAGAGCAAAGAGATGGAAACAACCAAATAGCCCATCAATGGAGGATAACCAAACAGGATAACCAAACTGTGGTACACACACACAGTGCAATACTATGGAGCACTAAAGAATAATGTAGAATCTATGAAACACCACATAATGTAGATGAACTTGACAGACATTATGCTGAGTGAAATAAATCAATCTCAGAAGGACAAATATTATATGAGACTACTATTTTTAAAAGTCAAGGAAAGTTTTATATATGGAAGAATATTTTCTTTGTTGGTTACCAAGGATGGGAGAGAAGAGAAGGGAAAATTGCTAGACAGGTAAAAGATTGTTAGTGGTTACCAGACCAGGAGGGAGGGGAAAAGGGGAAGTTTTGTTTGTGGGGCATAGAGTTTATGTTAATGGTGGTAGAATATTTTGGAAAATGATAGCAATAAAACCTGAAAAAAAGATAGGAATAATGGTGGCACAACATGAAAGGTGTCATCAATGTCTCTGTGTTGTAAATGTGGAAGTTGTTATGTTGGTGAATGTCTTGGTATGTATGCTTTCATCACAATAAATGTGAAAAAAAAAAAGGAAAAGGAGAAGAGCACGGGAAAGGGAAGAGGAAGGGGAAGGAGAAGGGGAAGGAAAAGGGGAAGGAGAAGAAATGAAATAGGTGATGCCACAAAAGAACTAACAAACAAAGAAGAAAGTAACAGAATACTATAAAGAACTATACTCCAACAAATTTGAAAATCTGGAAGAAATGGGCAGATTTCTAGAAACATACTTCCTACATAAACTAACACAGACTGAAGTGAAAAATGTGAACAGACTCATAACAAAATAAATTGTACAGATCATAAAGGAACTACCAACAAAAAAAGTCCTGGCTGAGATGGTTTCACTAGTGAATGCTACCAAACATTGAGAGACAAGCTGACATCAATTATACTCAAACTATTCCCAAATATGGGAGCTCTGGTAGTATAGTGCCTAAGGCACTTGACTGTTAACCAGAAGGCTGGTGGTTCAAACCCACCAGCCACTCCTCGGAAAGAAGGTTGAGCAATCTACTTCTGTAGTGATACCACCTCAGAAACCCAAGGAGGGGTCGCTTGAGTCAGGTCCGACTCGACGGCACATAACAACAACAACATTCCAAAATACAGAAAAATATGGAAAACTCCCAAATTCATTTTATGAAGCAAGCATAACTAAATCAAACTCAGGCCAAAATACCACTAAAAAAGAATAGACCAATATTCCTCATAAACATTTTGTTACTGTTGTTACGTGCTATTGAGTCAACTTTGACTCATAGTGATGTTGTGTACAATAGGATGAAACACAGCCTGGTCCTGCACCATCCTCACAATCCTTGCTGTGCTTAAGCCCATCATTGCAGCCACTGTGTCAATCCATCTTGTTGAGGGTATTCTCTTTTTTCACTAATGCTCCACTTTATCAAGCATGATAATCCTTCTCCAGGGACTGGTCCCTTCTGACAACATGACCAAAGAAGGTGAGATGAAGTCTAGCCATTCTCACTTCTAAGAAACATTCCTGCAGCACTTCCTCCAGGACAGATTTTTTCATTCTTCTGGAAGTCCCTGGTACTTTCATTATTTTTTGTCAATATCACATTAAAATAGACAAAAAATTTTCAACAAATTCCTAACCAATAGAATGAACAACAGATCAAAAAGATAATACATCAAGGCCAAGCAGGATTCATACCAGGTATGTAAGAATGATTCAACATTAGGAAAACTATCAGTGTAATCTGACACATGAATAAAACAAAGTGACAGAACCACATAATCATATAAATAGACACAGAAAAGACATTTGACAAAATTCAACACTCTTCTGGATACAAATGCTCAGCAAAATAGGAATACAAGGGCAAGTCCTCAATGTGATTAAGACATATACACAAAACCAATGGCCAACATTATTTTCAATGGAAAGATACTGAAAACATTCCTCTTGCAAACAGGAACCAGGTAAGGTTGCTCTTTGTTACCACTAGTATTTCTACATTGTATTGGAAGTCCTAGACAAAGCAGTAAAGCAAGAAAGGGAGATAAAAGGCATCCAAATGGGTAAAGAGGTAAAACTATCTCTATTTGCAAATGATATTATCCTATACCTAGAAAATCCTAGAGACTCAGTGAGAAAACTACTGGAACTAATGCATATGAGGTGATTGAAAATACCATGGCTTGGGTTAGGCGAACTTTAGTTTTCAAAGAGACATATTTGCTCACCAGCACTTTAAAGAGGTCTTTTCCAGATTTACCCAGTGGAATATGTCATCTGATTTCTTGACTGCTGCTTCCTTTGGTGTGAATTGTAGAGCCAAGTAATATGAAATCATTGACAACTTCAATCTTTTCTCCATTTATCATAATGCTGCTTATTTGTCTAGTAGTGAGGACTTTCATTTTCTTTATTTTGAGGTGTAATCCATACTGCAGACTGTAGTGCTTAACTTTATCAGTAACTTCTTCAAGACATCTTTATTTTCAGCAAGCAAGGTTGTGTCATCTGCATATTGCAGGTTGTTAATGAATCTTCATCCAATCCTGATGCCATGTTCTTCTTCATATAGTCCAGCTTCTTGGATTATTTGCTCAGCATGAAGATTGAATAAGTATGGTGTAAGGATACAACCCTGGAGTATTCCCTTCCTGATTTTAAATCATACAATATCCTCTTGTTCCACTTGAACATCAGCCTCTTGATCTATGTATGGGTTCCTCATGAACACAATTAGTGTTCTGGGATTCCTATTCTTCTCAGTGTTATCCATAATTTGTTATGATCCACACAATCAAATGCCTTTACATAGTCACTAAAACACAAGTAAACATCTTTCTGGTATTCTTTGCTTTCAGCCAAGATCCATCTCACATCAGCTATGATATCTCTTGTTCTACATTCTCTTCTGAATCTGCTTGCATTTCTGGAAGTTTCCTGTCAATAAACAGCTGATACATGTCAATATACTGTTTTTGAATTTACCTCAGCAAGATTTTACAGAATAGCACCTTCCTTAAAACCTACTGGGTAATAGAATAAATTAAAAATGAATGAAAAAATTCCTTGAATCAAACAAGAATGAAAACACAACATAGCAAAATCTTTGGGACACAGTAAAAGCAATGTTCAGAGGGCAGTTTATAGCAATAAATGAACATATCAAAAAGAAGAAAGAGCCGAAATCAATTCCTTACCCAATATCTCCAACAATTAGAAAAAGTGCAACAAAAGAAGCCTACGCTCTCCTGAAGAAAGGAAATAAAAATTAGAGCAGAAATAAATGAAGCAGAAAACAGTAAAACAGTAGAAACATTCAACAAGAGTAGAAGCTGCTTCTTCAAAAAGATGAATGAGAGAGGTTCCGGCAAGATGGCAGACTAGGCAGAAAGACTGCACAGACCGGCTTCAACAAAGAAAAGGGAAACCAATTAACACAGATGCAGAAGATAATCCTGGACCCATAAGCCTTGAAGGGAAGGATATAGAAGTGGACTAAACCCCAACTTGCGGAAGAATTTGCATGAAAATACCAAAAAAGGAGACATATGGAGCTGCGGTCTGGCAGCGATCCTGAGTGATCCTGATGGCACAGATAGTTTGGAAATTCCCAAGTGGTGGTAGCACCTAAGAATTAACCTAAAAATCAGCCCTTCTAACCAGGGATTGCACAGAGGACTGCTCTGGTGGCTGGGGAATAAACGGAGAAGGTGAAGAGAAAGATGGGCTGAGCTGTGGACTTTTGCCGGTCCAGAGGACGCTGCCATTTTGAAGGTTTAGAAGCAACTTGACTATTTTGGATATTTAAAGAGACAGCACTCTTGCAGATTCCTGGGGCTTAAGAACATGTTCTGCTTTCCAGCAACCCCAAGGACACTCCAGACC
>NW_006921889.1:25331-48682 GCF_000298275.1 Orycteropus afer afer
CTCAAAAGCATCAACTCTTCTTCAGTCTTCCTTATTCATTGTCCAGCTCTCACATGCATATGAGGTGATTGAAAATACCATGACTTGTGTCAGGCACCTTAGTCCTCAAGGAGACATCTTTGCTCTTCAGCACTTGAAAGAGGTCCTTTTCAGCCAATTTGTCCAGTGCTATACGTCATCTGATGTCCTGACTGCTGCTTCCTTTGTTGTCAATTGTAGAAGCAAGCAATGTGACGTTTTTGGCAATTTCAATCTTTTCTCCATTTATTGTAATGGTGTGTATAGGTTCAGTTGTGAAGATTTTTGTTTTCTTTATATTGAGATGTAATCCATACTGGAGATTGTATTCTTCAATCTTCATCAGTAAGTACTCAAGTCATCCTCACTTTCAGCAAGCAAAGTTGTGTCATCAGCGTAATGCAGGTTGTTAATGATTTTTCCTCCAATCTTGATGCACCACATTCTTCTTCAGATAGTGCAGCTTCTCAGATTATTTGCTCAGCATATTGATTGAATAATTATGGTGAAAGGATACAACCCTGATGCACACCCTTCTTGATTTTAAACCATGCAGTGTTCCCTTTTTCTGTTTGAACGAAAGCCTCCTGGTCTATGTACAGCTTCCTCATGTGTTCAAATTAACTGTTATGGAATTCCCATTCATCTCTATGTTAGCCACAATTTGTTATGATCCACACAATCAAATGCTTTTCATAGTCAATAAAACACAAGTAAACATCTTTCTGGTATTCTTTACTTTGAGCCAAGATCCATCTGACATCAGCAATAATATCCCTTATTCCACATCTTCTTCTGAATCCAGCCTTCACCTCTGGAAGTTCTCTGTCAATATACTGCTGCAACTGTTTTTGAATTATCTTCAGTAAGGTTTTACTTGCATGCAATATTAATGATATTGTTCAATAATTTCCACATTCTGTAGGTTCATCTTTCTTTGGAATGGGTACAAATATGGATCTCTTCCAGTCAATTGGCCAGGTAGCTCTCTTCCAAATCTCTTGGCATAACCAAGTGAGTGCCTCCAGCAGGACATCCATATGTTGAAACATCTCAATGGGTATTCTGTCAATTCCTGGAGCCTAGTTCCTCACCAATACCCTAAGTGCAGCTTCAACCTCTTCCTTCAATACCACTGGTTCTTGATCATATGCCACCTCCTGAAATGGATGAAGATCGACCAGTTTTTTTGGTACAGTGACTCTGTGTATTTCACCCATCTTCTTTTGATGTTTCTTGCATCATTCAATATTTTGCACATAGAATCTTTCAATATTGCAACTTGAGGCTTAAATTTTTTGCTCAGTTCTTTCAGTTTGAGAAATTCTGAGCATGTTCTTCCTTTTTGGTTTTCTAACTCCAGGTCTTTGCACATTTCATTATAGTAATTGGTTTTGTCTGCTTGAGCTGCTCTTTGAAATCTTCTGTTCAGCTCTTTTATGTTGTCATTTCTTCCATTTGCTTTAGCTACTCTCAGCTGAAGGGCAAGTTTCAGCATCTCTTCCGTCATCCATTTTGGTCTTTTCTTCTTTTCTTATCTTTTTAATGACCTTTTGCTTTCTTCATGGATGATGTTCTTGATGTCATCTCACAATTCTTCTGGTTATCAGTCATCAGTGTTCAATGCATCAAATCTATTCTTTCAATGGGCTCCAAATTCAGAAGGGATATATGCAAGATCATATTTTGGCTCTTGTGGACTTGTTTTAATTGTCTTTAACTTCAAATTGAACTTGCATATAAGCAGCAGATAGTCTGTTTCACAATCAGCTCCTGGCCTGGTTTTGGCTGAAGATATTGAGCTTTTCCATCGCCTCTTGCCAAAGATGTAGTCAGTTTGACTTCTGTGTATTCCATCTGGTGAAGTTCACATGTATAGCCACTGTTTGTGTTGTTGAAAAAAGGTATTTGCAATGAATAAGTCATTGGTCTTGCAAAATTCTACCCTGCAATCTCCAGCATTATTTCTGTCACCAAGGTCAAATTTTCCAAGTATTGGTGATTCTTCTTTGTTTCTAACTTTTGCATTCCATTCACGAGTGATAATTAACACATCTTGATTGCATGTTTGATTAATTTCAGACTGCAGAAGCTGATAAAAATCTTCAATTTCCTCATCTTTGGCTTTGATGGTTGGTGCATAAATTTGAATAATAGTTGTATTAACTGGTCTTCCTTGTAGGTACATGGATATTTTCCTATCACTGACAGCATTGTACTTCAGGACAGATCTCAAAACATCCTTTCTCATGACGAATGCCACACCATTCCTCTTCATATTGTCATTCCTGTCACAGTAGACCACATGCTGGTCTGATTCAAAATAGCCAAAACCAGTCCATTTCAGCTAACTAATGCCTATGGTATCAATTTTTATGTGTTCCATTACATTTTTGACAACTTGCAATTCTCCTAGATTCATACTTTGTACATTCCACATACCAGTTATTAATGGATGTTTGCAGCTGTTTCTCCTGAATTTGAGTCATGCCACGTCAGCAAACGGAGGCCTTGAAAACCTTTACTTTATCTATATCAGTAAGGTTGGTTCCACTCTGATGAGATAGCTCTTTCCAGTCATATTTTGAGAGCCTTTTGACATAAGTGGCTTGTCCTCCTGCACTCTGTCAGAATGTTTGTGGGCTATTCATAAAGTTGCGCAGTAATGTATCAGACAGTGTTTCTCTGCTATTCATAAGGTTTTCCCTGGCCAATTCTTTGTGAAGTGAATGGCCTTCTCCTTTGTCCTAGTCTGTCTCAGTCTGCAGGCTGTGCTGAAATCTGTGCCCCTTGTGCAACCCTACTGGAATTTGAAACACCGGTCGCACATCCTCAAGCCCTACAGCAACACACCACCAAAGTAGAACAAACCGACAGACAAGTTTTTTCCCCTTAGCTGTCCCAAACCTCTCCACCTTCCCCTTAACTGTATCTCTGCTGCTTTCCTGCCATTTGGGAGTGCACCTGGGTCCTTCCCCTTACCGGGATCCCTGCTGCTGCTTCCTTGCTCTGTCCTGGTTTCCCTGGCTTTCCTCTCCTTTCCCTGGCTTTCCTGCCACTTGGGAGGGTTGGGCCTGGGTCCTTCCCCTTACCCGGATCCCTGATGCTGCTTCCTCTCTCTGTCCTGGTCCCCTTGGCTTTTCTCTCCTTTACCTAGCTTTCTCACTACAGTATCCAGTAATCCCTGAAAAGTCTGATTATTTCCTTTTCTTTGATGAACAGTACCTCTTGTAAAAGGCCTCAGATCCTGTTGGGGAGAGCTGGGAGAAAGATTGACGTTATAAATTTTTGGCAATGTAGTGGGATCTTTCCTCAAGGGGACCTGGCCTCGCCTTCATTCAAGGGGTTGTGGGTCTGTAAACTGACTCAAGTCTTGGAACTGATTGAGAGTCCATGACTATGTAGTCTGGCAATTCAATCTAGGCTGCTGTTCATGTGACCTAGAATTCTTCTGTCTATACAGATCAAGTAAATATTGAGTAGGTTTGCCATGTATTTCACTTCTAGGAACACCATGCCTAAGTAGCCAATGCCATAATTCCACATGAGTCAGATAATTCTGATTACTGTTTTGACTCTGCTGTCCATTATAGTAACCACACCCACCTTGTCTTAGTCAATTAACTGCTGCCATTTGGCCCCTACTACCATGGGGTCCAATCAGCCCCATTGTAGTTAAGCATCTTAGTTCAATTAGGGCAGTTCCACTGTCAAATCCGGCTTACATAAAATAGCAATCACAGCAGTGTTCACAGATGCTTGGGCTCCCTTCATAAATTTGTTCCTCACCGTACTAGCGAAAGCTGTGTCCTCTGAACTCTCCATTTCTGGTTCTAGGGATCTAATCTGATAAATCCATTCTAACATGCCAATTTTTATAAGCCTCTGGATACCTTCTACATTATACCAAGACAGGTCTGGTACTTCAACTTGACTTAAGGTAGGCCACTGCATAATCCATGTTTCAGTAAGCCAACCAAATAAACAATTAGATCCTTTCCTAACCTCTCAAGCTCAAACATTGAGTGAAGAATCTGTACTTAGTGGTCCTAAATCAATAAACTCAGACTAATCCAATATTACATTCCTTACACCATTATCTCACACCCTTAGTAGCCATTCCCATACATATTCTCCAGGTTTCAGGATCCCATTTTTCCCCAATCCATGCCCTCACTTTAACTTCAGACACCATTCTGGGTTGGCAATTCATTGACATTGTAACTCAGACACCCTTACAATAAGACTCTGGGTTTGTTTTTTGGCAATATCAGCTCTGTTACTAGAAGAAATAAGACTTTCTTTCAGAGCACAACTGGCAACATTGGGGTCTTTTATGCGGCACTTGAGCTATGAACCTGAACTCATTTTATTCTTTCACCACTTTGTCTAGCGTAAGTAGGACCAACCAACCAGCTTCCTTATACTCCTCATACTGACAAAATTGCAGAAAAGTATTAAATATGAGATCACCCAGAGCCTTACTTCTCAAAAATACTTGATCTACTGGTGCTATTTTGCATATTGATGTTGCCACCTCAAACCACAGATTAGCAGGGCCCTCTTTACTAATGGAGGCAGAGTCACCAGTACCTTTATGATTAATAAAATTAGAGAACCAAAACAGAATCAGTGAGAACCAATTTAGGAAGCACATTCTTATGATTTTGTCTCTCTAGGACCACTCTCCGTACCAAATGTGTTAGGCTTTGTTGGTTCTCTAGAGAAGCAAAACCAGTAAAGTTTATATATATAGGGGAGGGGATTTATCTTTGGAAAATACTCACACAATTATAGAAGCTGCCAAGTCCCAAGTTCTTGGATCAAACATCAAGCTGGAGGCTTTTCTCAATTCATGAAGATGTAGAGGCTGACGAGCTCAAGGTTGGCAGGCAGTATATGGGGTGTTGACTCCAACAAATGATGAATCCAAGATCACCAGCCCAAATGGTGGATTGTTTGCTCATGGACAGTTCTAGGCAGCACAACAAGATCCCCATCCACAGAAGAGTGTCTCATTTTCCCAGAATGTCCATAAATACATTGGAAGCAGGCCATACCCCCAGGGAAACTCCCTTTCAATGGATTGGCAGCTCAAAACATATGCATCCAATCTCATCATGGGAATAACCCACATCACAACTGCTTAAACCACTCAGAATTGTGGTCCAGCCAAGTTGACCCACAACTCCAGCTATCGTAACCACTGTGGAAAGCAGTATGATGCTTCCTTAAAAAGTTGGAAATAGAAATACCATATGATCCAGTAATCCTACTACTAGGTATATATTCTAAAGAACTGAGAGCCAGGCTTTGAAGAGATATATACACACCATGTTCATCACAGCACAATTCACAATAGGAAAGAGATGGAAACAATCAGAGTGCCCATCAACAGATGAATGAATAACCAAACTGTGGTACATACATATAACAGGACACTAAGCAACACTAAAGAATAATGAAGATCTGTGAAACACCTCATAATGTGGATGAACTTGGAGGACATTAATGTTGAAGGAAATAAGTCAATCACAGAAGGACAAATATTGTATGAGTCCACTATTGTAAAAAGTCAAAGAATGGTTTACGCATGGAAGGAGACTCTCTTTGCTGGTTACCAGGGATGCAAGGGGACGAAAGGGAAAATTGCTCTCTAGGTAAAAGACATATTGATTTGGGTGAAAGGAAAGGCAATATACCAATACTGAGTGACCATCACAATAACACTAAGTAAAAAGAAGACATGGAGAGGTACACAGAGGTAAAGACAACAAAGGTAAACACTTTTACATACACAATACTGCATTATGCATTAATGTTGTTGTTAGGTGGTGTTGAGCCGGTTCTAAGTCACAGGAACCCTGTGTATGACAGAACAGCACACTTCCTTGTCTTTGTTGTTGTTGTTAGGTGCTGTTGGGTCAGCTCTGACTCATAGTGATGTTGTGTACAACAGAACAAAACACTGCCTGGTCCTGTGCCAACCTCACAATCCTTGCTGTACCTGAGCCCATCGTTGCAGCCACTGTGCCAATCCATGTTGTTGAGGGCTTTCCCCTTTTTCATCAACCCTCCACTTTAACAAGCATGATATCTTTCTCCAGGGAACGGTCCCTTCTGACAACATGACCAAAGTAGGTGAGATGAAGTCTGGCCATTCTTGCTTCTAAGGAGCATTCTGGCTGCACTTCTTCCAGGACAGATTTGTTAGTTTTTTAGCAGTCCATGGTACTCCATATTCTTTGCTAACACCACACCTCAAAAGCATCAACTCTTCTTTGGTCTTCCTTATTCATAAGGAATCTCATATGCATATGAAGGCAATTGAAAGTGCCATGACTTGGGTTATCCACACCTTAGTTTTCAAAGAGACATCTTTGTTCTTCATCACTTGAAAGAGGTCTTTTGCAGCAGATTTGCCCAACACAATACGTTGTTTGATGTCCTGACTATTGCTTCCATTGGCTTCGATTGTAGACTCAAGCAATATGAAGTCTTTGACAACTTCAATCTTTTATCCATTTATCATGAGGCTGCTTATTAGTCCAGTTCTGAAGTTTTTGTTTTCTTTATATTGAGGTGTAATCCATACTGCAGACTGCAATTTTCAATCTTCATAAGTAAGTGTTTCAAGTCATCCTCACTTTCTGCAGGCAAAATTGTGCCATCTTTGTATCATAGGTTGTTAATGAGTCTTCCACCAATTCTGATGCCACATTCTTCTTCATATAGTCCAGCTTCTTGGATTATTTGCTCAGCATACGGTGATACTGCCTGCCTACTGACATCAGCAATGATATCCCCTGTTCTCGATCCTCTTCTGAATCCAACTTGCATTTCTGGAAGTTCTGTCTCAATATACTGCTGCCACCATTTTTGAATTATTTTGAGTAAGATTTTACTTGTGTGTGATATTAATGAAATTGTTCAATAATTTTCACAATCTGTGGGATCACCTTTTTTGGGAATGGGTACAAATATGGATCACTTCCTGTCAATTGACCAGGTAGCTGTCTTCCAAATCTCTTGGTATAGCCGAGTCAATGCCTCCAGCACAGCATCCATTTGTTGAAACATCTCAATGGTTATTCCTTCAATTCCCAGAGCCTTGTCTTTTTGCCAAATACTTCAGCGCAGCTTGGAGTTCTTCCTTCAATAACATTGGTTCCTGATAGTTTGTTACCTTCTGAAATAGTTGAATGTCAACCACTTCTTTTTCATACTTTGGCTCTGTGTTTTCCTTCCATCTTCTTTTGATGCTTCCTGCATTGTTCAATATTTTGCCCATAGAATCCTTCAGTATTGCAACTTGAGGCTTGAATTTTTTCTTCAGTTATTTCTGCTTAAGAATGCTGAGCATGTTCTTCTCCTTTAGTTTTCTAATTTAAGATCTTTGCAAAATTCATTATAATACTTTACTTTGTCTTCTTGGGCCACCCTTTTCAATATTCTGTTCAGCTCATTTATCCTGTAATTTCTTCCATCTGCTTTAGCTGCTCTCCATTCAAGAGCAAGTTTCAGAGTCTTTTCTGATATGCATTTTATCCTTTTCTTCTTTTCCTGACTTTTTAATGATCTTTTACTTTCTTCAGGTTTGATGTCATCCAACAACTCCTCTGGTTTTTGGTCATTGGTGTTCAATGTTTCAAATCTATTCTTCAGATGGTCTCTAAATTCAAGTGGGAAGTAATCAAGGTCATACTTTAGTTCTCATGGATTTTTTTTAGTTTTCTTCACCTTCAACTTGAAGTTGCATATGAGCAATTGATGGTCTGTTCCACAGTCAGTGCCTGGCCTTGTTTTGACTGAACATATTGAGCTTCCCTCACCTGTTTTCACAGATGTAGTCAGTTTGATTCCTGTGTATTCCATCTGGTGAGGTCCACATGTATAGCTAACATTTATGTTGTTGGAAAAAGGTATTTGCAGTGAATAAGTCATTGGTCTTGCACAATTTTGTCTTGTGATGTGCAGCATCATTTCAATCACCAGGGCCATATTTTCCAACTACTGGTGATTCTTCATTGTTTCTCACTTTCCCATTCCGATCACCAATAATAATTAATACATCTTGATTGCATGTTTGGTCAATTTCAGACTGCAGAAGTTGGTAAAAACCTTTAATGTCTTCACCTTTGACTTTAGTCGTTGGTGTGTAAATTTGAATAGTAGTTGTATTAACTAGTCTTCCTTGTAGGCATGTGGATTTATTCTGTCACTCACAGCATTGCACTTCAGGATAGATCTTGAAGCATTCTTTTTGATGATGAATGCAACACCATTTCTCTTCAATTTGTCATTCCCAGCATAGTAGACCATATGATTGTCTGATTCAAAATGGTCAATACCACCAGCCCATTTCAGCTCATTAATACCTAGGATATTGATCTTTATGCATTTCATTTCATTTTTGACAACTTCTAAGGTTCCTGGATTTGTTCTTAATACATTGCACATTCCAGTTATTAATTGATGTTTGCAGCTATTTCTTCCCATTCTGAGTCATGTCCTATCAGCAAATGAAAATCTCAAAAGCTTTACTCCAATCATGTCATTAAGGTTGACTCTAGTTCGAGAAGGCAGCTCTTCCACAGTTGTATTTTGAGTGCCTTCCAATCTGAGGAGCTCATCTTCTGACATTATATCAGACAGGGTTTCAGGGCTATATACCTAAAGTTTTCCAGTAACAGTGTTTCACAGCTATTCATAAGATTTCCACTGGCCAGTATTTTGAGAAGTGGATGGTTTTGTCCTTCTTCCTAGTCTATCTTAGTGAGGAAGCTCCTCTGAAACCTGTCTACCATGGATGACCTTGGTAGTATTTGAAATACTGGGGTCATAGCCACCAGCCTCACAGCAACAAGCAAGACACCACAATAAGAGAAACTGGCAGACGAATGGTGGTAGTAAAAATACATGGGATTTTTAGTTAGCCACAAAATCAAACCACAGCTCTGCTACATCTTAGTTTGGGAGCCTCAGTTTTCTTGTTTATAGAGTGAGCATTATAATATCTATTTCCTATGGTCTTTGTAAGAATCCAATGCACATCATAGGTGCTCAAGAAATGGTAACTATTGTAAGAAAGGTATGTAGTTATTATCTGCTAGGGCCTAGAACTATCATAATGTCTCTACCTGGGAGCTTTTGATCTAGTTAGGCATGGAAAGCCATCATGGACTGAACAATCAGAGGCTAAGGAAGACATGGAATAATCAAATACTCCATTGTATATTAACATTAGTAGGAAAGGTGCAGGTCACAAGCTCTGGCAGATATGCTGTGTCACTGGACTACTACTTAACTTTATCCGTTCTACCTCTACCACCCCTTCCTCCCTTATGGTTCTTTAAGGTGACTTCCCATCCTAAAAGCTAGTGCCTTGTAAATAATAAGGACTGTAAACAATGAAATACTGAGCTATGCAGCTACGTGCAGTGAAACCACAGGTTATCTAAAGCAACAAAAACAAGAGCAGTTACAGACTTAATAGTTCTACCTTAAAACAGTAGTGATGTCACACCATCCTATTCAGATACATTGTATGAAAGTGACAACTTTTCCCCTTTTAACAAAACCCCTATTTGTTCACTTGGTGCCAAAGGGCTCACATGTAAACACTAAAGGACAGATTAAAGACCACATTGTACTTTTCTTTGCCATTGCATGAAGGGCATTATTTTTCATGTTGATAAGATCTAGAAGGGAGAATAAAGCACAATGGACTTTCACTTCAACCACCAAACCCTCACCCTATTCCACAGAATGCCTAGACGTTTGTTCTACTTCTGGAAGCAAGTCTTTTTGTAACATTAGAAAAGTAAAGACACATGGCTCAGAATTTATTCCTATAGGATTGAACAGTGTCCTAGGAGGTCATGTCCTGAGAAGGGGTTAAGAGGAGGGGTGAAGAAGCAGAATTAGAGTGTGGAGGGCCCAGAGCACAAGCTGAAGTGACGGTATTTATACCTGTAGGCTGCTGGGGAGGGTGACCAAGGAGATAGAATAGTATGATTCTTGCTCTCAAATAGCCTGAGACATACTGATGGAAAGGGGCAACTGCCACTGGCATAAAGGTGTCAGAACATTAGCAATAGAGTCAGCTAAGTCCTACTTCATCCATGTAGCCTTCCTTCCCTGATCCATCTTCCTCTATTGATCTCTGTCTTCTCCGTATGTCCCTCCAGACAAGGCTGGTAATCCTTCCCCTTCCCCAGGGACTACAGTTGACAAGGATAATCACTAATATTTATTGAGTTCTTATTATGTGCCAGCTACTATTCTAAATACAAGTATTAACTCATTTATATCCACAACAGTCCAATAAAGTAAATCTCATATAATTCCCATTTTATAGATGGGGAAGTTTAGACCTGTGGAGGATAACTAACTCTCATAAGGTTATGGAACTGGTAAGTTGGTGAAACCAGCATCTGGAGTCAGGTGGCATGGTCCTAGAGCTTGCTGCTTAACCATTGCCCTATGCTACGAATGCTACTCATCAGTGGGTCATAAATTAATACAATAGGTGGGTAGGAAAAAGGCAAAACATGGATTTGGTAGGTTAGGTGTAGAAATAGGTCACAGAAAAGATCAAGTTTTTTTTTTTTTTTTTAACTTTTTACTTATAATTTCTGAATATACAGAAAAGTAAGGAATTCAGTAAACTTCCATGAACTAACTCATCACCCAATTTTAATAGCCATTCAATAATTTTGCATTCTCTTTTTTTTTTCTTTCTCTCTTTTTTATCAAAAGGAGCTCTGACAGCACAGTGCCTAAGGCATTTGACTGCTAACCAGAAGGTCAGTAGTTCAAATCCACCAGCCACTCTGTGGCGGGAAGACAGCGCAATCTACTTCCATAAAGATTTACGACCTTGGAAACCTAGTGGGGGTCGCTATCAGTAGGAATTGACTCAATGGTGTTGTTTTTTTTTTTTTTCTAATAAAGAAAAAGTGTTATAAAAAATTCCAAACATAGCCTTACTAGTAGACAGTATGACATTTCACCCTTAAATACTCCAGCATGCATCTAAACAATGAACAATGTTGATTTAACTGCAGTGCCTTGTCACACTTAATAAAATCAACAATAATCCTGAATATTATTTATTTAATACCAGGTCCAATATAGTTTAATACAAAGCAGTTGCTTTTCCAACAATGAGCCAAAACAAATCACTCATTTTATTTGGTTGTTATGTCTCTTTTAATCTAAAATCTCCATTTTTCATCTAAAAAAGGAAGGTTACAATAGTTGTGAAGGAGAGGAAAGACCATGAGGGCACCTTTCTACTTTGCTTCTCACACAGAAGAATGGATTGAGGGGATTGCAGGAGAATCAAGTATAATCTGTCAGAATTATTCTCATTTCCCAAGGCTCTCACCCTCCCTCTTACCTTATGTGTGTCCATCCCTGTTTATGGAGGTCAGTTTCTCATGTAAGTAGCATAGGGTTGCCAGGAAGTGGCTGATGGGTTTCCTTGCTCATACCAGAAATAAAGGGTTTGCCAGTACCGAAGGAAGTTACTGTAAATAGCTCCCACCAAACACTTCCATCGTGACTGTGACATGTCTCAACAAGGAAATTGATGCTTGAGGATGTATCTCTCTGTATACTTTTATTTATGGAGTTGTTTGCATAGCAGGGAGGGCCTCTTGGAGGTCATAACAGACTCCAGTGATGCTGGCCTGGCTGAAGTTCAGGTGTCTGTGATTGCTGAGATTAAGGATGCATCCAAAAAACCATGCCCTTCTCCTTCATCAACAGTCTGGCTTTTATATGGAGACACTTTAATGATGAATTACTATGATCATAGAATCATAGAAATACACTGCTGGCAAAGTCCTAGAGAATTGTCCGTCAAATATTTTAAAAACTTGTTCCATGGGGCTCCATCCATGCAGACATTTCAGTGTGCCGCAAGTATTTGCTTTGAATTTCAGTTTTGAAAAATGTAGTCAGTTCATGATTCTGGAAACCACCCGGTGAGTGGGACTGGGGGCCAGCAGGCTAGTCCTTATTTAGGTTTTCTTTTACAATCTCTCTCTTGGAATCCAGTTTTCAGTAGACCTGACCAATACTAAATAATAAATCACTTTCATTTCTTTGTTAGGAAATACCTGACATAATCATTCCCAAACCATGAGGGAGAAAGTACATATTCTTACTGCCCAAAGACATTTTTGAAAAGCTGCTTCTCTCTTGCGTACCTTGGGAAAATAATGTTTTGGAAGTTCATTCCCTTTGATCCTGAAGCCCAGGAAGTTAGAGAATGTCTACATAGAGCAAGAGTTGGGTAAATCAGGGTTTGTTTCTGTGGTTGTGTAGAGTAAAAATTTACTTATTAATTAAATATAAAAAACTTATATATTTTATATGGGTACACATTTCTTTATGTAAATGTATTTTTTAAATGTGTGAAAGGGCACACACCAAATCCAACATCAGTTACCTCTGAGGAAGTGGGGAGGGGACCAGGATTACAAAGGTGGACAAAGAAGTCATCTGCCATATTTGAATGTTCTGATTTATTCGAAAGGACAACGATTCATTTATATTTGATGTCCTTAAATATTAACTTAAAAATAATGAGTTAAGGACTTAGTCAATCAGATGTGAAACAGAGTTTTGAAAGAAGAGAGAAAGAGATGTTTGGGACAAGATGAAGGAACCTTGGTGACACAGTGATTGAAGTGTTTGGCTACTAACCAAAAAGGTCACTGATTTGAAGCCACCAGCTACCCTGGGGGAGAAAGATGGAGCAGACTACTTCTGTAAAAATTTACAGCCTTGGAAGCCCTATGGAGTGGTTCTAATATGTCCTGTAGGGTTGCTGTGAGTCAGAACTGACTTGACAGCAGTGTTTTTTTTTTTTGGGGGGGGGGTTGGGGGAGGTCAAGATAGTCTTACTCATTTCATGCTAAATGCCTTGACTAATCTCTCCTTTGGGTGTCCCTTTTGCTCCTTATCACAGGCCCTGATTTATCTACCATAAAGGGAAAAAACTTTCCCCTCCTTTTCATAAACATGGTTCTCTGCCCTGACCTTGGGAAAAGCTGGAAATGAAAATGTAGACAGACTAATCTCCATGGCAAGGGTGGGTGGCATAGGCATACCAGTACTGGCATGAAGTCAGGCAAGCCTAGGGGCAAATCCTGCCCATGCCATTTGCTGCCTTTGAAGCCTGAGCAAATTACTGAGCTTTTAGGATTTAGTTTGTTCATCCTTCTCAAAACCAAACACCAAACTCACTGCCATCGAGTCTGATCTGACTCATAATGACCCCTCCTTGAGTTTCTGAGTCGGTATCACTATGGAAGTAGATTGTCCAATCTTCCTTCCGAGGTTCATCCCTCTAGTAGATATAATTTTATCTATCTTGCACTGAGGATTAAGTATTATAGTGTATGGAAGTATCTTGCTCAGCCTAACATAAAGTTAGAATCTATACATGCTAGATCCTTACCTTTCAGTAAATCCCCCTGTTTTGCTATACTTGCAGCATTCTCATCTAGGAACTATTTACATATTAAAATGCAGGTTTGAGTTCTATGATATGAGGGTATTGAGAGAACACACAAAAAAGAGTAATATTAACAAGATAGTTACTACAGTTTATCATTCGAGGCAGTGCTGGTTCATTGGTAGAATTCCACTGCTCACATGGGAGACCCAGGTTAGTATTAGTCTGTCAGCGGAGGCTTGCATGTTGCTATGATGCTGAACAGGTTTCACAGGGGCTTGCAGACTAAGACCAACTATGAAGAAAGTCTTGGCAATCAATTTTTGAAAATTATTCAGTGAAAACCAGGACTTCAAACTAGGTCTTCTCAATTTAGTCATGGCTGACAAAGCAAAACTGGAATAGACTGAAATTTGTAAAATGCGGATGTACTAGAATGATAACTCCATGATGGAAAAAGTATGGGTCAACACCCTGCTAGAAACTTAATCTTCTTCCTAGAAAACCAAGGCAGTGTGCATGTTGCATAGCAACAAAATCTCGTGGTTGGCAGAGTCAGAAACAACGCTGCCTTGCTCAAAGATGGCGTCTGACCACATTGTTCTGAATGTGTGTCACTCTCCACAGACCCAGTAGTAACTCAATCTCCAGCATCAAGCTCCTGAAAGTGTTCACTACACCTCTTATGAGTCTCCCATTCCAGGACTCTTATCTGTAATTTTTCCCATTCTGGTTATCATTCCAGACACTCTCTCACTGCTGTTGAGTTGGATCTGACTCATAGTGACTCTTCCTTGGGTTTCTGAGGCAGTATCACTATGGAAGTAGATTGCCCAACTTTCCTTCCACGGAGTGGCTGGGGGGTTGGAACCACCAGCCTTCTGGTTAGCAGTCAAATGCCTTAGGCACTATACCTCCAGAGGTCCTAAGGACACTCACATTTTACAAATTCAAGTCTGTTCCAATTTCACTGTGTCAGCCATGACTGAATTGGTTCAAACCAGTTTGAAACCTGGAGGAAAACCATACAGATCACAACAATCTATTTTGCAAATGATTATGGGGGTGGTGTGGCACTGGGCAGTGTTTCCTTCTGTTGTGGATAGGATTGTCATGCGTTGGGGGCCAACTCGATGACCGCTAACAACAGCAACAGCACTTTATCAAGTGTTCACGCTGTGCTAGGTGCCGTGCTAAGTACTTTTTTTTTTTAACCTGATCTTATGTAATGACCCCTAATGCCCTTTGTGGGACATGCTATATTATCTCAATTTTACAAATCTACTCAATAAGCAGAATTTTGAATCTGCTTAACTCCAAAGCTCATGGGCGTTGAGAATAGAGGCAAGAAAATTTTGTAAAAAAACTTTATTCATTTATCTACTATCTCCTTCGTTCATTTATCCATTATTCTACATATTTCAGAGGAGATTTAAGGTGGCTTTTAGGGAAGGTGATACCTGAACTGAGTCTTGAAAGACATACAAGAGTCAATCAGGTAAGTAAAACTGGAAAGGGAGTTCTTTATAGAGACAAAATGAAAAGTAATAGGAAAGAATCCATCAACGCAGATCTTGTGTGGCCAGAGACTAAAGTGAAAAACAAGGCTGGACAGGTAGATTTAAAGGTCCAGATACATTTGTTGTAATTGACTTAGTTTCTTAGTGCTTTGGTAACAAAAAATGCCACAAAGTGGGTGGCTTTAAAGAACAGGAATTTATTATCTCACAGTTCTGGAGGTTAGGAGTCCGAATTCAGGCCATTGGCTCTAGGAGAAAGTCCTTCTTTGTCTCTTTCAGATTCTTCTAGGTGCTGATAAGCCTTGGTCTTCCTGGGCTTGAAGATTCATCTGCCTCTGTCTTCACATGACATCTTCCTCAGATGTGTGTGTCTCCATATCTGTTCTCCCTTGTTTTAAGACATCACTTAGAAAGGATTAGGTTTAGATTAGGACCCACTCTGTTCCTGTATGAACTCATTAACATAGCAAAAACCCTATTTCCAAACAGGTCACATTCACAGGAACAGAAGTTATATGTAGATACCTACATATATTTTTTGAGGACACAATTCAATCCATAACAACAATATCACAAAATTGAGAATGTATTCTGTAGGCGACAGGGAGTTAGGCGTTATGAGCTTCTCATACAAAAAGCTACTCTCCTTAACGTAGACCCACATCTCACAATTTGAGTTCAGATGGAGTCACCCTGCCTGATCATTCTCACTCATCATACTTTATGAATCACGTCTGGCAGTTTTCAGAAATTTAATCCAGTTTCCAAGACTTAAGCTTTATCTCCATGGAGGGTGATGGAAGAGTGTCACTCATCTTGTAAAGGCCATTCCTCAGGAAAAGTTTGGCTGGAATATGTTTTCATGATTGAGGTGTAGGGTTGCTAACTTTAGCAAATAAAAATACAGGACACCAGTGAAATTTGAGTTTGAGAAAAACAACATATAAAAAACCAAAACCAAACCCACTGCCATCGACTTGATTCTGACTCATAGCAACCCGTGGTGGGCTTCCAGGGCTGTAAATATTTATAGGAGTAAATTGCACCATCCTCCTCCTGCAGAGCAGCTGATGGGTTTGAACTACTGACCTTCTGGTTAGCAGCCAATGCCTTACCCACTATGCCACCAGCTCTCCTTAAACAACGTGTGTGTGTGTGTGTGTGTGTGTGTCTCTATGTATGCCACCAGTTCTCCTTAAACAACATATGTGTGTGTGTGTGTATGTATGTATGTTTGTATTTGGGACATTCTTACACTAAAAAATTATTTGTTGCTTATCTGAAGTTCAAACAAATCTGGTGTGCGGTTTTTCATCTGGTAACTTTCCTGAAGAGGCTATTTTGTTCTGATATATTTAAAAATCCAGGCTTATTAATTCATTGCCACTCCTATAAACCCCTTTCCCAAAGTGCTGAGGTCTTTCAGGTCTCAGCACAGGAGGGATGTGTGACGTGTACAGAGCCACAGCCACTTCCCACACACGTAGGCGAAAGGAGTTGACCCCAGGGCAACGAAAAACAAAAGCTGAAAATGGAGGCATCGGTCTCTGTAAAGTTTTTTCTTTCAGGGTCGACCTTGGATGTTTTGCAGCCTCCCTGTGGCCTGGCTCGAGTGGTTAAGTGTTGTAATTCTTAAGTGATTGTGGTAGTTTCCTTCTCCTCAAGCTTATCTCTTCCTTGGAGTGTGTTTTAGTTTGCCTGGACGGAGTTGAGTATTCCCTCGGCTCCCCGAGTCCTCACGTCGGACTCGGCTTCTGTGGGATTTCTTTCTTTGCTTGTTTGCTTTAGGAAGAGACTCCCTGATAAAGGAGGGCAGCCATGTGGGGGCCAGAGGAGCCCTGGTGCAGCTGCCCACGTGGAACTCTGCCTCCCTTTCAGTCTGCAGGCAGCTTGCTCATAATCACGGAATGTTTGAGCTGAGAAGAGCCTCCACATGAAATAGTGTGATGATTTTTAAGTTGTTCCAGTGCCACCATGGGGCAAAGGGTCTCCTTGGCCCCCTTTCATAGTAGTTCTACTGTTTCACATTATATATTGTAGGTTTCCCTGAAAGATTTCATCTGATGAAGGATTCTACAGCTAGAAATAAGTTGTAAAACATCTATTGTATTCACCAGGGCATTACAAGGAAGGAGTCTGAAGCCCAGAGAGGTGACAAAGTGACTTGTCAAAGATAATTAACAGCATAAGATGGAGAAATAGAGATCCAGGTCTTAGAACTCCCAGATGATGCTTTTAATACAGGGTTACATGAGATAATGAAAGAGCCTTGTTGGCACGAACAGTTAAGTGCTTAGCTGCTAAGCTGAGAGGCTGGTGGTTAGAACCCACCCAATAACTCCTTGGGAGAAAGAGCAGGCAATGTGCTTCTGTAAAGACTACAGCCAGGGAAGCCTGATGGGGCTGTTCGGCTCTGTCACATGAGGTTGCTGCTGTTGTTAGGTGCCACCGAGTCATCTCTAACTCATAGTGACCTCACGTACAGCAGAATGAAACACTGCCAGGTCCTGTGCCAGCCCCACAATCCCTGCTATACCTGAGCCCACTGTAGCAGCCACTGTGTCAATCCATCTTGTTGAGTGCCTTCCCCTTTTTTGGTTGACCCTCCACTTTGTCAAGCATGATATCCTTCTCCAGGGAATGGTCACTTCTTACAACATGACCAAAGTACGTGAGACGAAGTTTGGCCATTCTCACTTCCAAAGAGCATTCTGGCTGCACTTTGTCCAGGACATATTTGATAGCTCTTTTAGCAGTCCATAGTACTTTCAGCATTTTTTGCCAACACCACAACTCAAAATCATTGACTCTTCTTCGGTCTTCTTTTTTGCATTGTCCAGCTCTCACATTCATATAAGGCAATTGAAAATAGCATAGGTTATGTCAAGCACACCTTAGCCTTCAAGCTAAGCAAAAACCCTAAGAGCAAAAATTTGCTCTTCAACACTTGAAAGAGGTCCTTTGCAGCAGATTTGCTCAATGCTATACGATGTCTGATATCTTGACTGCTGTTTCCATTGGTGTTAACTGTAGAACCAAGTAATATGAAGTCTTTGACAACTTCAATCTTTTCTCCATTTATCATGATGCTGCTTATTGGTCAGGTTGTGAGGACTTTATATATATATATATATATATATATATATATATATATATATATATATATGTGTGTAGGTGTAATCCATACTGCAGATTGTAGTCTTCAATCTTCATCAATAAATGTTACAAGTTATCCTCACTTTCAGTGAGCAAAGTGGTGTTGTCTGCATAACGTAGGTTGTTAATGAGTCTTCCTACAATCCTGATGCCATGTTCTTCTTCATATAGTCCAGCTTCTCAGATTATTTGCTCAGCATATAGATTGAATAAGTATGGTGAAAGGCTACAACCCTGATGCACACCCTTCTTGATTGTAAACCATGCAGTGTCTCCTTGTTCTGTTTGAATGACAGCTTCCTGGGCTATGTACAAATTCCTCATGAGCACAATTAAGTGTTCTGGAATTTCCATTCTGCTCAATGTTATCCATAGTTTGCTATCATCCACACAATCGAATGCTTTTGCATAGACAATAAAATACAAGTAAACCTCTTTCTGATATTCTTTGCTTTGAACCAAGATCCATCTGATGTCAGCAATGATATTCCTCATTCCATGTCCTCTTCTGAATCCAGCTTGCATTTCTGGAAGTTCTCTGTCCATATACTGCTGTTATTGTTTTTGAATTATCTTCAGTAAGATTTTACTTGCATGTGATATTAATGATATTTTTCAATAATTTACACATTGTGTGGGATCACCTTTCTTTGGAATGGGTATAAATATGGATCTCTGCCAGTCAGTTGGCCAGGTAGCTGTCTTCCAAATCTCCTGGAATAGCTGATTGAGTGCCTCTAGTGCAACATCATTTGTTGAAACATCTAAGGGGGTATCCTGTCAATTCCTGAAGGCTTGTTTTTTACCACTTCCCTCAGTGCAGCTCTGACTTCTTCAATACCATTGGTTCTTGATCATATGCCACCTCTGGAAATTTTTCTTCCTAAAATTGAGCTTGTGCCTGAGAAAACTGTGACGCAGTAGAGCACAGAAAAATCTGGGAACCTAGAAATAGAAAGTTAGCTGGGTTGACTTGAGGGTGGAAGTGGATGCAAAGAGCAAGGGGTGACTGTAGTACCTATTTTCTCATTATTATTATTACTGTTATTAGCTAGTTCTTTTGGTATTTTATCATTCTGGATATGAGTTTTAATTAAATTTACAGCTCTGCCTTTTACTAGTGTTTGACCTTGGGCCAGTGATTTTAATTCTCTGAGTCCAGTTTCTCCAAATATGAAAGGGATGCTGTGGTGGTTAAGTTTGTGTGTAAACTTGGCTGGGCCTGGTTGAGTGGCTGGGCAGCTGAATGTAGTTATTCCCCATAGGGAGATTAGTAATTAAGTCCATGGTGGAATCTATTGGAGCAGCTGAGTAGCTGCTTTGAGTATGTGGTCTGCTTCCTGTATATAAGAAACAGCTTTGGGAATGGTCTCTAGCTTATGGCACGCTTGAACCCTGCATGCAACTGTGTCGTTGTTCAGCAGCTTGCCATGCTCTGCTGACCTTGAGACTTTCAACAGACTTGAATTAATGGCCTGCCATGTGGTTTGGTAGCATCAAGACTGTGCCATTTTATTTGTTGACCTTGGGCTTATTAGCTGCAGCAGCCATTAACTGCCTGAGTGAAGAGATGCCTCTAGCTTCAGTGGGTGGGGAGCAAGAGGAAGAACTGAAGCTCAAGGTCTAGGGGCTTTAACATAGCGCCTAGAGCCTGGCACTTTGAATTCGGACTTAAAGCCTCCAAACTGTAAGAGAATAAACTCCTGTTTGTTCAAGCCATCCCATTTTGGTATATTCCTATCAGAGCAGCACTAGGTAGCCAGAACAGATGGGCACTGCCCTCTCAACATCATCTAAAATGGCACTCAGCTCTGTTTGAACATTAGCATCACCTGGGGGAGTTTTGTCTGCTATTCATACTGGGATCCATCCCCAAGCCCCCAGGTTCTGAATTAGCCTGGGCTTGGATCTACTATCAGTTTTTTTTTTTTTTAAAAGGCTTCTCAAGTGACACTAAACGCAGGGCTACAGTTGGTGGTATAGTGCCCAAGGTACTTGACTGCTAACCAGAATGCTGGTGGTTCAAACCCCCCAGCCACTCCTCGGAAGGAAGGTTGGGCAATCGACTTCCGTAGTGATACCACCTCGGAAATTGAAGGAGGGGTCGCAATGGGTCAGGGCCAACTCGAGGGCACATAACAACAACAACAACACTTGAGACTACTTTTTGGGAAGTGCTCTTTGAAAATTTTTCTAAGGATTCTGGAAGCTCAAATGTATTTTAAATTGTTTAAAGTTCAAAAGTGATGTCATAGTTTAGTTTTTTTTTTTTGTTTAACTATTTAAAAAGTTTCAAGTATACAGTTTTTTAACTACATGATATTGATTTTTGTGCACTATCTGGGGACTCTAAGCATCATTTTATTAAATTGTTCCCATGAGAAACTGCTTCCCATTGCAAGCTGAAAACTTTTATGCAACTAGAATGTAGTGGGCCTTTAACGTGGTGTTGGTTGTGCTGTTTCACTCTCTATTTCACACAGTCCCCTTCTCTGACTCGGTTTATCATACACTCTTTGAGTAAGATTACATGTAGGTGCCAGTAACCAAACGTCCAAAATAACAGTGGCTTCAGGAAGAAAGAAGTTTCTTTTTCTCTCATGTATAAATTGGGAGGTAAACAGTCTGGGGCTAGTTTTATGCTCCATAGTCTCAGGGGCCCAGATTCCTTGTCTTTGCTTCCATGTGAGTCTTCCATTTTCTTGATTATTAAACAGTCTAAGAGGCACACACGCGCTCCATCCATGATGTCCCACTATAACTGTAGAAAGAAAGAAGGGCAAGGAAGTGAAAACTCCCTCCCTTTAAGGACACATCCTAGATGTAGCACAATTGACTTCCATTTATGTATAAGTGATCAAACCTCAGAAGTTGGCTTCAAAGGAGTATGGGAAGCAGTCCTTAATCTGGGTGGCCTTGAGGCCAGGCAAAAATCTGGAGCTCTATACTACAGAAGATGGGAAAATTAGATATCAGGGAATAGTCAGTGTTTTAGTCAGCATTCTTTAGAGAAACAAAAACTAGAGAGAAAGAGAGAGAGATTGAATTCAATTTTTATGCAACTAGAATTTAGCGACCTTTTAATTTTCCATTGGCTGTTTTCCTCTCTCTTTCACATAGACTGATTCTCTTACTCAATGCATTATATGATCTTTGAGTAAGAGTAGGGTTAGGTGCAAGTGATGAAACATCCAAAGTAGCAGGGGCTTTAAAAACCAGTGGCTTAAGGGAGTGCCTCATGTGATTGTGGGTGCTGGCAAGTCCAAGATTCATAGGTCAAGAGACAGGCTGGAGACTCCTACTGGCTGATGTCCCAAAATCTGTTGGTCAGGAGACTAGAAGAGTACAGTGACAGTTCTGCCAACATATTTATTTGTAGCCTGGAGGCAACACTTACCCCAGGGAAACTCTTGTTGCACTCTTAAGGCCAGCAACAGACTGATTGAGGCCTACCCACATTATGAGAGATCATCTGTGTTGCATAAAGCCAACTAATCATACCTAACCACTCCATAACAGAAAACAGACTAGTGTTTGGCCATACAACTGGGGACCATAGCCTAGCCAGTTGATGAACAAAATTAACCACAATAGTCAGCAATCCCTGTCTAAAGAGGGATGACCAAATGTTATACTTTTTTCTGTGTACTGAATATGCCTATGTCAGTTGACTGTACATTAGATACCCAATAAATAATTATCAATTGATTCTAACTGGTAGGAATTGTTCCAAGATCTAAAGAATATTACAAGCAATAAGTAGCATTATATAGCATTGTTATAGAGACCTCTTTGGCAGATAACAAAACTATTTAATATTATTTTTTACTATTTAAAGAATTTTAAGTGTGCAATATTTTACTCATATGATGTTACTGAGTTTGTGGACTATCTTGGAATTCTAACCATCATTTAATTAAATTATTTCCATGGAACATTCCATTTCAAGTTGCAAGATTCCACCCAAGTGAAAATGAACTTCTAGAGATCAACTGATTTTGATTTATTTTTATACTCCTCACAACTCAGTGTTACTATTCTCTATAAAGTCATCATAAAAGTTAGTGTGTATGTGTATATTTTTCTGGGGTAAGAGATTGGTCCATCAGACTCCTGCATGGCATAAAACATGAAGGATCATTGGTGAACAGAAGGAAGGAACATAGGCTTTCAAATTATACAGATTAGAGTTTGATCCCTAAGTAGATAGCTGTGCAAGACTGGCAGAGTAAGTTAATCTTGGAATTTCAGTGTCTTCATCTATAAAACTGGGATAACAGTTGGTGCATAAGGCTATTACAAGAATTAAATGGGTTACTGCATGTAAGGCACATTGTAAATTTCTTGAATGCCATTTAAGCTATACCTTTTTATGGTTATCATGTTTATGTCTTTCTGGTGCATTGAATTACTTGGATGGCTTTTCTAGCCATAGTCTTTGTGACTCCCACCAGATTATGGGGAGTAGGCAAATGTGAGGTGCTTATGTCCTACCAAGGGGATTGGGTAGCTTGTGGGTAATATAAATAAGGTACATGGCACCCTTGTGGGGGTTGGACCATGCAAATAGGGTGTGTGTAATTCTAATGTGTTATTCTTAGGTGCTGTCAAGTCATCTCTGACCCTATGCATAGCAGAATGAAACACCACCCAGACCTGTGTGAGCTCCACGATATTTGCTATACTGAACCCATCACCACTGCCACTGTGTCAGTCCATCTCTTCGAGGGCCTTCCCTCCTTTGTCGACCCTCCACCTTACCAAGCATGACATCCTTCTCCAGTGAATGGTCCCTTCCGATGACATGACCAAAGTATGTGAGATGAAGTCTGACCATTCTCGCTTCCAAGGAGCATTCCAGCTCACTTTCTCCAGGACAGATTTTTTTTAGTTCTTTTAGCAGTCCATGGTACTTTCAGCATTCTTCGCCAACACCACAACTCAAAAGCATCAATTCTTCTTCAGTCTCCCTTATTCATTGTCCAGCTCTCACATGCATATGAGGCGATTGAAAATATGGCTTGTGTCAGGCACACTTTAGTCCTCAAGGAGATATCTTTGCTCTTCACCACTTGAAAGAGGTCCTTTGCAGCCAATTTGCCCAGTGCTATATGTCTTCTAATTTCCTGACTGCTGCTTCCATTTATGTCAGTTGTAGAACCAAGCAATGTGAAGTCTTTGACAAC
>NW_006921889.1:50242-53030 GCF_000298275.1 Orycteropus afer afer
CTTCATTCTTCTTTGCTCTAGACAAGGAGAGACCAATTGTCACATCTAGATGGCAGCTGGTTTTGGTTTTTAGAGATGAGGGGATAGTGGGGATCTCTTTGCCAGCAACAGAGAAGAGCCAGAGTTGGAGGGGAGCAGATCCTTGGACCCGAGAGCCCTGTGCTGAGAGATGGCTAGTAGAGACAAATAAAAAGCACAAGGCAGAGCGACAGGCTTATTGGTCCGTGGAACAAGAAAGCTGAGTGCTTTTGAGCGGGAAGCTTGCTGGCAGAGTGGGGTGCACCTAGGTGTACCTACGGACAGAGCTCAAAGAGCTTTGTAATGCTTGCCTGAGCAGAGCAGAGGCCAGGCGGAGAGGCCAAGGGCCAGACAGGCATGCCTGAGGGCATAGCAGAGGGGACCCTGTCGTGATCAAAGAATTGTATGGTGAGTGCATTTCTAAACCTGAATTATAACCGGTTACTTCCCTAATGAGGAGCTCTGATAGCGTAGTGACTAAGGCACTTGACTGCTAACCAGAGGGCTGGTGGTTCAAATCCATCAGCCACTCCTCAGAAGGAAGGTAGAGGAATCTACTTCCATAGTGATACCACCTCAGAAACCCAAGGAGGGTTCACTATGAGTCGAGTCCGACTCCATGGCACATAACTACAACAACAACAACTTCCCTAATAAGCCCATGATTGTGAGTATTGTCTGTGAGTTCTGTGTGGCCATTGCAATGATTTATCAAACCCAGCAGAGAAGTAGTGAGTGCCTGCCATAGGAGGGACGGTTAGTGTTGGTGCTGATAAAATGATTGGAGGGCAACGACATGTCTGACCTCACAGTAATAGGCCTTGGGCTGCTGACAGTGATTCTGTCTCCCCTTCTTCAGGTGGGAGGAGGTCAGAGGATGACACCTCTATGTCCTTTTTGCAGTCTTATTCTCTCTTCTAAAGAGTAGTATACTCAGGATTGGGTTTTTCACATACTTGTTGTTTTTTCGGTGTAATTGAATCGATTTTGACTCCTAGGGACCCCATGTGAAATAGGGGATGTGTCCAATTGGATTTCCTAGAGCATAATCTTTACAGAAGCAGATTGCCAGGTCTTTCTCATGTGGAGCTACTGGGTGAGTTTGAACCTTTCATTTACCAGTCAAGTACTTAACTACTGCAACACCTGTTTAAAAAAGCCCATTGCCATCAGGTCAATCCCTACTCATAGAGACCCGGATAGGACAGGGTGGAACTGCCCCATAGAGTTGCTAAGGCTGTAGTCTTTGTAGAAGCCAATTGCCAGCGCTTCCATTAGCAGCTGAGTGGTTAACCACCAGGTCTCCTATTGTGCCCCCAGGGCTCCTTTTTCACATAACGGTATTTAATGGAGTAGTGAGAAGAATGAATTCTGACTATCCTGTCTCTGGATTAAAATTTGATAGTCCTCTTATTTTTCAATATATCCTCTGTATCAACAATATGAGATATCTTGTAATTCTTACTGTTGACAAGTTTATGGAAAAAGTTCTTTAGTAATGTATTTTTTATGAGTGTATCAAACTGTTTAAAATGATCTAGAGGGTTTCACTATGCAAAGAAATATTGGCTTTCTTTTTGCAAAGTAAATTATAATCTTCTCATTACTTGTTTTATTTTTAAATATTTTGATTTTTCTTAAAATTAATTCTGGCTAGATATTTAGGAAAGCAAAAAAAATGACATTGATGTTGCTTGAACTACAAAGAAAAATACATGTTTTTAATATTCAATCTAATGATACCTTAATTTTGGTGACATTTAAAAGTTCAGTGAAAATATTTTTGGATATTCTCTGAACATACGGAAATTTAAAAGCGTTACAAGTTTAGGAGGGGAGGGAATACTTCAAAAAAAAAAAAAAAGGAATACCATAAAAAAAGAAGCATGTTATAAGTTTTATTTTTCCTAATTTGAAAAATTAAATATGTAATCTGTAATATGATAGACATGAGTGACTTTATGAAAAGACTTTATGAATTGAAAGGATAGGAAAGAAATAGATGGGTCATAGCATTTGTGACTACTTTGAGAAGATTACAGAGAAAACAAAAAAAAACATATTTAGGGCTTTCTTATTAAAATTTCATTTTGCTGTTTAAATGCAAGCTTTCTGCTTTATTTAAAGTTTGGTTTATATATTTAGTCAATTACACTGCAAATTACTTATTGGTGTGAAAATATCACTAAGATGTGGTAAAAAAGATCCTGATTGAAGACTTTCTGTATAGAGTCAGTGTTGCCAAGAGATAGAGTTGGTTTAAAAGAATCTGGATATTCCTGCCCTTTAGTTATTTCCAATCTCATCAGCAAAGCAAGAGAAATATACACAAAATTATGAGCAACGAGTCAGTGCTGATTAAGTGACAACTGGATCATGCAGTCAGTACTCAGGGAAAGAAAGGATTAGTGTGAGCTGGAGTGGTTTGTCTTGTGATTCCTGATAGAGTTATTGAATTACTCTTCTGGTATCTTCTTGACGAGCTATTTGGTTAAAGGTCAAATTCTTCCTGCCACGTAGTAGAAATTCCGTCTGTAATTTTTATTTGAACATTTTCCCAATAATGTAATCTCACCCTAACCTCCCACCAGGGAAAACAACACAGGATTCTTTTGTGTGGTGATGGCATTTTGAAAACAAAAGACCATGGCACTTGGTTTAACCTAATGCTGTAATAGGGTCCTTTGGACAAGAATTATATGCATCCATCGTGGAAGTCATTGTACCAAGCCAGGAAGGAAGAAATCCTTGGACTTCAAACCAGTCCCCC
>NW_006921889.1:53209-62981 GCF_000298275.1 Orycteropus afer afer
TTCTGAACACCATTTTCCTAATAATATTGAATGAAAGACGAACTCTTTGTCTTTCAGCTTTTCAAATTATATAAGAAACTTGCAGCTGGTGCCTATAGAGTCAGACGCTGCCATGCAGCAAAACTCAAGGAGTTTTATCTACCAGGCTAAGCTAGATCAAGCCATATCAAAATCTGAATGGCTAGAAAAAACAAAAGAGTATTTCTTGCTCCCACTACATGTCCATCATGGGTCAGCAGAGGGCTTTGTTCCATAACACTGTTGTCCTCACTCTGGGATGTAAGTAAATCAAGTGGTCACAGTAGGAACATTTCTGGTCAAAGTGGCATTTGGAAACAAAAACACATGCCGCATGGAAATTTGTCCTGGAAGAAGTGCTCATTGGAAGCGAGAATGGCCAGACTTTGTCTCACCTACTTTGGTCATGTTGTCAGAGGGATCATTCTCTGGAGAAGGATATCGTGCTTGGTAAAGTGGAGGGTCAATGAAAAAGGGAAAGGCCCTCAACAAGATGGATTGACACAGTGGTCGCAATGATCAGCTCGGGTATAGCAAAGATTGTGAGGCTGGCACAGAACTAGGCAGTATTTCATTCTGCTGTGCATGGGGTCGCTATGTGCATACAGCAGACTTGATGGCACCTAACAACAACAACAACAACAGCAAGTAATTAAGGAAGATGGGGCAGTCTGCTTCTGTAAGGATTACAACCTTGGAAAGCCTATGGGGCAGTTCTACTCTGTCCTATAAGGTTTCTTTGAGTTGGAATAGACTTGACAGTAACAGGTTTTAAGGTGGTTCTTAGCAAAGGCTTTTTGATGCTTAGTCCTGGGTTCCTTTAACTGTCTTAGGTTAGAAAGTGAATAACCCTATCATACACATGCCCTGTTTGCAATGCTTTGCTGCAAACTTGTATATTTCTGCCAATGGATGGCAGGCTTTCATCAAGGTGTTTCTCCCCTGCTCTGCTCAGGTGCTATCTCACTTTTATTTCTGATTGGGTCCAAGTTCATAGCTTCATTCCTAAGATTTGTAGGAAACTCATTCTCACCTCTCCACCGGGACTAGTAAATCTATCTACGTTGTGATATGGAGAGGCATGAGGCCTTTGGAATGAAATCTGGAAATAGTCATGTAGGACTTTGCCTGAAAGTATATTATTGAGCGTTCAAAATTGTATTATTGAGCATTCAGTTCATGGTTATAACTCTTCCCTGTGCCAGGTTGATTGTAACTGAGTTAAAAATTATTCACACAGCCATGTGTGAGGAGAGCTATGCTGGCAAACACCTCAGACTTATAGAGATTTGTTACCCAACCAAGTAAAATGTTTCCATAAATGTTCAGGTTTTTTTTTTTTTTTTTTTTTTCATCCAAACAGTCCTTAAAGGACTTGGTGTGCATGGCCTCTCCAGTCACTCACACATTCACCCACACTCTCTAGTAATTGGTGTTAAAGGGATGAAGCACTATTTTTTGAAGCAAGCATCCATTCCTCCTGCAGATGGGTTTCTTTAGTTAGCCTTAATTTTCCTTAGCAGACTTGAGGTTAGTATGCCAATTTTCATAACTTAATTATCCTAATTTTTAGAAGAGGAGAAACTATTAAGATAAGCTGAATTTCTCGTTCTAGGCACTCTCATATATAAGCGTGGAGTGAGGTATTAGAGAAATTCAGCAAATTTAACATTAGTAAGTAACGTTTGTAGGCAAGTCCCTTGCATTAATTAGGCTTCCACTTCTTCTTGTACAAACTGGGGCTGATGATAGGCTTGTGGAGTTCCAAAGAGATTGTGCACGAAGGATGTGACCCAGTGCCAGTGATTGTGAGTGAGTGATTCTCATCAACTCGTGAGATAGGAAGTGTATTGTTCCCTCTACTTTATGGCTGAGGAAGCTAATGCTCAGGGAGGATTAACGGGGACTTGCCCAGGATTTTATGGCTAATTCGTGATCAAGAGCAGGATTTCAAGCTAAGATTCTTAACTCCTAGTCCAGTGTTCTTTTCATTATAGGAAAGCTTGACATGATCTTCCACAGCAGATTTAAATCCTTTCTCTTCACTAAAATAATCAGTAAAGCTTTAGAAACATAGAGATGCATAGGTCCCAACAATGGAGATTCTGATACAGTAGACCTGACATGGAACCTAGAAATTTGTAGTTACAAACTCTTGATACTGTTGCTCTGTACTGCCTCGCCTCCTTTCTCTAGTCTTTCTTTTTTTTTGCTTTTCTGGAACTCCTTTTTAATGTATGTTGGAGTGTTCCTTTCCATTCTTCATATCTATTTGGTTTTGCCTTTTTCTTTCCTAAAATCTTGTGCTGCATTCTGGGAAATTTCTTTATCTTCTTTTCTAGTGGGGAAAACATTTGGCTGCTAACCAGAATAGTCATTAGTTCAAACCTACCTGCTGCTCCATGGAAGGAAAGATTTACAGCGTTGGAAACCCAAAGGGGATTACTATGAGTCTGAAAAGACTCGATGGCAGTGGGTTAAATCTCTTTTCAGTTGGGCTCAGTCTACTCATTAGCTCATATATGGACTCATTTTACTTTGATGACTACATTATTCAGTAGCATTTTTGTGCATAACTGTCTTGTTTCATGGATGTGAACCTTACCTTCTTTTAAATTTTTAAATTAATTTTTAAAATCAAACATAAAGTTATGGATCAAATGCATCATTTTGCAGATGAAACAATTCTAGAAGGTTTATATAAATGAAATGAGTGTCCTCCACCACACTGCTTTCCACCTCTGGTTCTGGCTTCTCACTGGCAATTCTTTTGCCTGTTCTTTGCTTCCTCATTTCTCAATAATGTGTTTAAATTGCCGTTTTCTCATTTTTATATACTCTACAACAGTGATGAGGGTGGCATAAAGTCAAGCAGTGTCTGGCTCTGCTAAACACAGGGTCGCCGTGGCTTGGACCCTGCTCAGCAGCAGCTACCAACCACGGGACAGTATTTGGTCCATGGATATGATTCCTATGAAGATCTTTGCTTTCTCTTCTTTTCATCAGCGCTCCCTCCGTTCGTATTCCCAGTAACACAATGTTTAGTGTTTTCTTTACTATGAATATGCAACAATTGTTCATTCCTGAGTCATGTAGCATTATTATTTCCTTCATTTTACAAACTTTGTTTTCCCTGGAGTTAGTAATTGTCCTCTTTTGTCGGGTTAGTTTTTTAACCACTTACCTCCGATTGATCACTGGATTCTTCCTAATCTACTTTCATCCCTGAATTCTCAGTAATTCAATGATATTGATCAGAAATCTACATTGTTTGGAGATGTTCCTCTTGGGTCCTCATGTTCCAATATGGATGTGTTGCCCTATAGCCCTGCTGTGCAGCTGTCCTTCCAGGACTTCCCTGCTCTGTTGCTTCTCCTGTTCCAGGATGCTATGTCTTCTTCTTTCTTGGTTTAATCTTTTGTTTTGCTGGATTACAACCTCCAGTAGCTTCCTGAAAGAATGAGTGGAAAGTAAAATTTATGAGACTTTGTGTGTCAGGAAATATTTTTATTCTAGGCTTATATTCAGATATGGAATTCTAGATTTCAGATGATTTCCCCTTATAATTTGAAGATATTAACCCATTGTCCTCAAGTTGTAGGAAGTTAGAAACTGCAGTGCTTAACTTTGTGTGTCAACTTGGCTGGGCCTAGTTGAGTGGCTGGGCAGCTGGATGTAGTACTCCCCATGATGAGACTGGGAATCACCTCCATGGTGAGCAGCTGAGTAGCTGCCTCAGGAATGTGGTCTGTTTCCTGTATATAAAAAGCAGCTTTGGGAATGGTCTCTAGCTAATGGCATGCTTGAACCCTGCACGTAGCCGTGTCTTGCTCAGCAGCCTGCCATGCTCTGCTGACCTTGGGACTTTCAATGAACTTGAATTAATGGCCTGCTGTGTGTTTGGTAACATCGGGACTGTGCCATTTTATTTGTTGACCTTGGGCTTGTTAGCCTCAGCAGCCAGTAGCTGCCTGAGGGAAGAGATGCCTCTAGCTTCACTGAGCTGGGAGCAAGAGGCAGAGCTGAAGCCCCAGGTCTAGGGGCTTTCACCCAACTCCTAGAGTCTGGTACTTTGAACTCGGACTTCTAGCCTCCTGAACTGTAAGAGAATAAACTCCTGTTTGTTCAAGCATCCCATTTGTGGTATATTCCTGTCGATATAACGGTACTAGGTAACCAGAACAGAAACCATCTGATTTCTAATCATTTATATGTTTTCTCTGTGGAAAACTATTAGGAGTTTTTACTCTACTGTACTCAGAAAGGAGCTCTGGTGACATATTGCCTAAGGCATTTGACTGCTAACAGAAGGCTGGCAGTATAAACCCACCAGCCACTCCATGGAAGGAAGATGGGACAATTTACTTCTGTATATATTTACCGTCTCAGAAACCCAATGAGGGTTGCAATGAGTCAGAATCCACTGGATGGCAGTGAGTCTGGTTTAATTTGAGTACTCAGAAACTCAGGATAATGTAACTTGCTTTGAGTCTATTTTTAGTCATTGTACTGTGCACTAAGTGAGTCCATTCAGTCTGAAAACTCATGTCCTTCCATTTTGAGAATTTTCTTGTGTTACTTCTTTGGCAATGACTTCACTCGGTTTCTTTGGCCTTGTGCACTGATCTTTTTGATTACTTTTATACTCTCCTGTTATTCACATCTATGTCTACTAACTTTATCTTTTAACCCTTCTAAAATCTTTATTTCTATCGAATTTTGAGTTTTCAAGAACTCTGTTATATAGAATTCTCTGAATGTTTCTTTTTATGAGATTTTATTGTTATTTTATGAATGCAATATCTTAATATCTTTCCTTCTCTCTTTGAGGGTATTAATCATGGGATATTTTTGAGGTTTTTCTGTTCTTTTTGTTCTGTTTCCTATGTGTTCTTTTTTTTTTGTCTCCTGATTTATTTTTGTTGTTATTTCACGTGAGAAGCTTTTTTCTGTGTTACATGATATTTGGCTGTCCATTTATATTTAACTGAGAGGCAATAAAATGTAATTGGGAAGGTGTGTGGATGCGTGATGTGTTTGTCAAAGTGTGCTTCATTGTAATATGGTCAGGCAGGGCCTGGTCATTTTTCAAGCCTTTACCTTTGACTCTTAGTATTAAGAAGACTTTAGTAGGACCTTTCCTTTGCATGGAGGGTATGTTTCTCCAAAGAAGAATCTTCTAATTTCCTCCCCTAGGCATGTAGCTTAGTTTTTAGCATTGTGAGCTAAACCCTAGTGTAGTAAACTTTTACTTATTCCTGGTTCAATACGGTACTACTGCTTTCAGCTATGCGGATGTCTTTGAGCCTATAGTCCCTCAGGTTCAATCTATTTATAAAACTCAGGATCCAAACTTCTGTTCAGATGAGAGAGACTTACCTGGCTTTCCATGGTAGGAGAAGGGGCCTGGTGGAACCTATTATTGTTCCTCTTCATGTTTAGATACCTGGGGCCCCCCTTCCTGATCCTTTCCAGGGTTCTGTAGTGTGAGTCTGCTTCCTTCCTGCTGATCTTTTTGCTTTTCCCACAATGTTGTCAGTTTCCACTCTTTATCTGCTTTTCATTTTCCAAAAGTTGGATGTGGATCTATTTTCCTTATCCTTATAGGTGCATGTCTTGTAAAAATTAAACCATGTTACTGTTTTTAAAGGATATTTTTTAACAGATGGAGGAAAGCTAAAATCATGTGTTTAACCTATCATGTTTAAGCACATCCATTTGATTTATTATTTTGAAGATTTTAATATATATTTTCAGATTGGTGTATTAATGCTACCTCCTTGGATGTGTAGTATCCTGTTTAGTCTCTTTAATGCCTCTCATGACACTTCTGTGTTTATAATTTTTGTTAAATGAATGTTCTCTTCTGTGGCTTTATCCTGCCGTGTTCCTCCCCATGGTGATCTTCCCTTTTCTTTCCCTTCTTTTAATTTACCACTGCATTAAATCCTGCTGCTTGCTAGGCTCTTCCTTCCCATAGTCCAGATATTTATTTTTCTATTCACTGCCATTGCAGTCCAGGCTAAGATTGCAAGTGTCACTGCTTTGTGGCTAAAAGAGGAAAGGGTATGGTCAGCTTTCTTTCTTGTTTCCCCATTTTTCTCTTTCAGTGCAAGTCTGCTTCCTAGAATCCTCCTTCACCTACTCAGATTTTAACTCTTCTGCTAACCTCAACTTCAGAGTTTAGCAGCAAGTAAGAAGGATAGTGATTTCAAAGAGTGATATGAGAAACCCAGTATCTCCCCAACTAGCCCCAGTGCTGAAAGCCATACTCCTGTCCTGTCCACCAATCACACCCCAATTCCAATCCTCAGTTCCCATAAAACAAGCTTTACAAACACTTTTTCTGTAAGTATTTTTCTGCAATGTGAATAAGTGTTCATTTTGTGAACCCAGAGGGACCTTAAGATGTCCTGGATTTTTCCCTAAGGATAAAAGTGAGAAGAAAGTGGGAGGAGGACACAGAAAGCTTTTAACTTACTTTCTGCTTAACAACAACAACAACAACAACAACAACCACCAAACCAAACTCACTGCTGTAGAGTTGATTCTGACTCATAGTGACCCCTCTTTGGGTTTTCCAGGTGGTATCCTTATGGAAGTAGATTGCCTTCCAAGGAGTAGCTGGTGGGTTTGAACCACCAGCCTTCTGGTTAGCAGTCAAGTGCCTAAGGCACTACAACACCAGGGCTCCCAAAACTTGAAAACTTGATAAAGCTAACAAGACAATTTAGTATTCCTCAGGGTGCCAGAGCAGAAAGAAATTGGTCAAAATTTACAAGTGATGACTGTGGAAGTGACAGGAGGCAGGACAGATCAGTTCTAAGGTGCCTTGGAAGAAACATGCTCTGCACATAATGTCTGCTCTTCCTTCCTCCATCTTTTCAAATTATTCCCCTCCTCAAATTCCAAAGAACACAGTAGTTCAGGGAGGAGATTCTAGAGTCAGGCTGTCTCTTCTTAAATCCTGCCTGTGTTGTTTGTTAGGTATAGAAGTTTAGAAAAGGTTTAATAATTAAGTCAGTGTGATACTAGTACTAATAGGCAAATAGACCAATGGAAATGAATAGAGACCAAAACAGACTCACAGATGATTTAGGACAAAAGTAATATGGCAATTGTGTACTTAACCTCTGTAGTACCTCTGTTTCCTCATATACAGAATAGGAGAAACTAAACCCTTATGGGGTTGTTGTGATGACAAAGTGTTTTAATACAAATGTGTTTAGACCATCACGTAACATCTACTCAAAACAAAAAAACTGAACTCACTGCCATCGAGTTGGATCTGACTCATAGCAACCTTTCCTTGGGTTTACGAGAGGGTATCTCTATGGGAGTAGACTGCCCAATTTTACTTCTGAGGAGTGGCTGGTGGGTTTGAACCACCAGCCTTCTGGGTAGCAGCCAAATGCCTTAAGCACTACACCGCCAGAGCTCCCTCACATAACATCTAATAGTAAGTATCACTTATTAAGCATTTACTAGATATCACATAGCATCTAGTAATTGCTTATAAGTGATACTTACTATTTTGGTGGGAGCTCTGGTAGCATAGTGCCTAAGGCACTTGACTGCTAACCAGAAGGCTTGTGGTTCAAACCTCAGGAGGAAGGTTGGGCAATCTACTCCCGTAATGATACCACCTTGGAAACCCAAGTAGGTGTCACTATGAGTCAGGTCCAACTTGATGGCACATAACAACAACAGCAACAACAAAAACAACAATTTTGGTAAAACTTAAGTTCAATAAATTTTTCCCTAATCCCAGGCCTTGCTTTACTTCCTCTAACATTTCACAACCCCTATCCTGTATGGCTTACTTTGGAGCTTAATTATTCAGTGTCTTACTTTGCTACCAAATTACTTTGTAGACATTAGTTTTCTGCCCTAAATATTATGAAGTCTTTGTGGACAGAGCTCACACAGAATGTGTGTAGTAGCTACTCTACTTCTCTTGGAACTCTCTAGTTCCCAACACAGTATTGAGCTAAAAGTGGTGTTGAACCAGTTTTAATCAGTTAATTGTGCAATAGCCACATTTGAGGCTTGATGCCGCTTGTCAGTGATCCCCTTCTGAGACACATAGTAGTAGCATTACCATATTCTATAGCCCTATTTGTTGGCAGTGGTGGGGAAAAGACCGAGCTCATCAGGGATTTCATTTTACTTGGATCCTCAATCAACACCCATGGGAGCAGCAGTCAAGAAATCCAATGTTGTATTGCACTTAGCAAATCCGCTGCAAAACACCTCTTTCAAGTGTTAAGAAGAAAAGATGTCACTTTGAAGACTAAGGGTGTGCCTGATCCAAGACATGCTCTTTTCAATCACCTCATATGCACATGAAAGTTAGACAATGAATTAGGAAGACCAAAGAAAAGTTGATGTCTTTGAATTATGGTGTTGGTGATGATTACTGAAAAGACCATGGACTGCGAATCTGTCTTGGAAGAAGTACAGCTAGAGTGCTTCTCAGAAGTGAGACTGGCCAGATTTTATCTCATCTACTTTGCTCATGTTGTCAGAAGGGACTGTTCCCTGGAGAAAGACCATGCTTGGTGAAGTACAGGGTCAGGAAAGAAGGGGAAGACCCTCGGCGAGATGGATTGACACAGTGGCTGCAATGATGGGCTCAAACACAGCAAGGATTGTGAGGATGGCAGTGGAGCAGGCAGTGTTTTTTTTTTTTCTCTTGTACATAGGGTTGCTATGACTTGGAATCAACTAGATGGCTCCTAACAACAACAACAACGTAGCCCTATTTACTTATTATTGGATGTGTTTAGTTTATGCATTTTATGTGACACCCTAATAGTACAAGTTTTAATTTGTTTCTTTTTCCTCTTTCCCTGTCCCCTACCACTTCCATATTGCCTTCTAGAACACTTAGAAAATCTGTTTTTCAAGGTCCTCCTCCATGCCCAAGAAAGGACTCCACATCTGTCAGTTACCTAGAAGGTGGCATGTTGCCCTTCTTCCTGTTTCAAACTAGTCCCAAGGTGCTTTCTTTCCTCAGAGGTGGCCAAAAAATCCTGCTGAAATTGTCATTTGTGAATATAGTAATTCTCAGGAGGCATAAATTCATATCCTGTTCTCACTGTGTATTTTATTAACTGTTAGAATTATTCTGCTGCCAGGTCCTGGCTGGAACCTGACTTGGTGCCCAGTGCTAACAACTGCATTTAAAAGCTTATGAATTGGTCATAAACACTATTTACATCAGAGAAACATGTACTTTTAGTATTACCTCCACCACCTCTGTCTCATGTCTGTCTTCTTGTGCCTGGGTAGCTCATAATGAGTGTATGGTTATTACTGTGCACTTCATCCATTTTTCCTCATATATGGATAATCTGTTTAAACTTTATTTTTCATAATCAAGTTACTCCTGTATTCTGGCCTCCTGTCTTCAAATAACATGAACCTCCCCAGATTATATGTTCTAAGATTTTTTTCCCCTCCTTTTCAGCTAGGGCCAAAAATAATAAACCTGGGATATGATGCAAGCAACCAGAAAGTTAAATGGCTATTTAATGTGCATTGGCAGAAGTTTCACTGCAGGCTTCACTAAAGCACGGGATGTCCACTCATTCAATGGTGATCTTCATGTTCACTTCCAAGTGTCTCAGGTTATCAAGCCTCCACTTCACATTGTTGTTGTTGTTGTTGTTATATGCTGTCAAGTCGTCTCCGACTCATAGCAACCCCTCCTTGGTTTTCCGAGGCAGTATCTCTATGAAAGTAGATCACC
>NW_006921889.1:63206-69278 GCF_000298275.1 Orycteropus afer afer
TGAGGCAGTATCACTATGGAAGTAGATTGCCCCATCTTCCTTCCAAGGAGTGGCTGGTGGGTTTGAACCACCAGCCTTCTGGAGCTCCCATTAGAAGACATGAAAAAACAAAAGTTAGAGAGGCAATTCATTTTTGTTTTCTCCCCAGTTTTACTTAAGAGGGAGACTGGATAATTGAAAAAGATATTATTCCTGTTGTTTTCATAATGCAAACCTTATGCTGTTATACTCTATATTAGGGTGAGATATCTGGGAAAGAAGCAACATCATGCAAGGCTAATTGGATGTTGATTGGCTTTCTACTAAGAATATATGGTAATATGAGGTGGACAGCATTCAGAAAGCTTCCAAGTGTCTGTAGGACAGAGTTTGAATTCAGTTCAAGCAGACTGATGTTCATTCAGTCACCCATTGTTCCAGGAACTCTGTTAAGTGATGAAGTCAGAATAATGATGGCAAAAATTACAGTGGACAGATTCAGTCTACAAAAAAGACATGGCAAAGAAATATAAAAACTCATGCTTCCTTGACCTTGGTATAGGGAGAGGGATACTCACAGAACTTTGCTGATTACATACTTAATTTTTCCCCAAAGTCTCAGTTTCTTTATTTTCTTTAGCTATACTCAGAGGCAAATAACAACAATAACAACAACAACATGCCTTTAATAGGTGCTCTGATGGCATAGTACCTAAGGCATTTGACTACTAAGCAGAAGGTTCAAAACCACCAGCCACTCCTAGGAAGGAAGATTGGGCAGTCCACTTCCATAGAGATACTGCCTCGGAAACCCAAAGAGAGAGGTCACTATGAGTAAGATTGACTCCATAGCAGGGAGTTTTTTTGTTTTTTTTTTTTTAAATGCCTTTAATACTCTGTCCCCTTAGAATGGATCATAGTGTTAAACTAGGCCTTAAAATGCTTTTGAATTCCATGTAGTATTGCCAACAAGAAGTATAGACAAGCCATCTATCCTATTTTAGCAGTTTTGAGCGATGCTTAAGTACACTGGCTTTGGAAGTAGACAGAGCTATGCTATTTCTTTGCAATGGAAATTTGAGCAAGTTCTCTATAAATCTCTATCTTTAAAATTTGAGTAATAGTGGTACCTTGTCAATAGTATTATTGTGAAAATTACAAGAAATAATACATCATAGTTTATACATTGCCTGGAACATTCAAAACCAGTTGCCATTGAGTCAATTCCAACTCTCAGTGACTTCGTGTATATCAGAGTAGAACTGTGCTCCATTGGGTTTTCAATGGCTGACTTTTTCTTTTTTTTCTTCAGAAGTACATAATCAGAACTGTTGTCCAAGGTGCCTCTGGGTGGACATGAACCTTCAATCTTTCAGTTAGCAGCTGAATGTGTTAGCTGTTAGCACTACCTAGGGCTCTGCCAGGAGTATTGGTGTTGTTGTTATGTGCCGTTGAGTCGGACCTGACTCATAGTGACCCCTCGGGTTTCCAAGGCAGTATCACTATGGATCGACTCCATAGAGATCTATAGAGATCCATATTTGTACCCATTCCAAAGAAAGGTTATCCCACAGAATGTGGAAATTATAGAACAATATCATTAATATCGTACACAAGTAAAATCTTACTGAAGATAATTCAAAAACGTTTGCAGCGGTATATTGACAGAGAACTTCCAGAGGTGCAAGCTGGATTCAGAAGAGGACATGGAACAAGGGATATCATAGCTGTTGTCAGATGGATCTTGGCTCAAGGCAAAGAATACCAGAAAGATGTTTACTTGTGTTTTGTTGACTATGCAAAGGCATTTGATTGTGTGGATCATGATAAATTATGGATAACATTGAGAAGAATGGAAATTCCCAAACACTTGATTGTACTCATGAGGAACCTGTACCTTGACCAGGAGGCTGTCATTTGAATGGAACAAGGGGACACTGCATGGTTTAAAATCAAGAAGGAAGTGCGTCAGGGTTGTATCCTTTCCCCATACTTATTCAATCTATATACTGAGCAAATAATTCGAGAAGCTGGACTATATGAAGAAAAACGTGGCATCAGGATTGGGGGAAGAATCATTAACAACCTGAGATACGCAGACGATACAACTTTGCTTGCTGAAAGTGAGGATGACTTGAGGCACTTACTGATGAAGGTTGAAGAATACAGTATGCAATGTGGATTACATCTCAATATGAAGAAAACAAAAATCCTCACAACTGGACCAATGAGCAGCATCACAATAAATGGAGAGAAGATTGAGGTTTTCAAAGAATTCACGTTGCTTGGTTCTACAATCGATGCCAATGAAAGCAGCAGTCAGGACATTAGACGACATGTTGCACTGGGAAAGTCAACTGCAAAGGAACTGTTTCAAGGGCTGAGGAGCAATGATGTCTCCTTGGGGACTAAGGGACACCTGACACATGCCATGATATTTCCAATCGCCTGGTATGCATGTGAGAGCTGGACAATGAATAAGGAAGACTGAAGAAGAGTTGATGCTTTTGAGTTGTGGTGCTGGCGAAGAATGCTGAAAGTACCATGGACTGCTAAAAGAACTAACAGATCTGTCCTGGAGGAAGTGCACCTGAAGCGCTCCTTGGAAGCAAGAATGGCCAGACTTCGTCTCACCTATTTTGGTCATGTTGTCAGAAGGAACCATTCCCTGGAGAAGGATGTCATGCTTGGTAAGGTGGAGGGTTGACGAAAGAGGGGGAGGCCTTGAAGGAGATGGATTGACAAGGTGGCTGCAATGATGGGCTCAGGTATAGCAGGGATCGTGGAGCTGGCGCTGGATTGGGCAGTGTTTTGTTCTGCTGTGCATGGGGTCGCTATGAGTTGGAAATGACTTGACGGCACCTAACAACAACAACAACATCACGGAAGCAGATTGCCCCATCTTCCTTCCGAGGAGTGGCTGGTGGGTTTGAATCGCCAGCCTTCTGGTTAGCAGTCAAGTGTCTTAGGCACTATGCTACCAGTGCCTGGAGTATAGTAGGCTCTTATTAGCTATATATTTATTCTCTTTTAAGGTTCTCAGCAAGGGAATAGCAAGGTAGTCTCCATTATTAATCTTTTACAACCTCCCTGAACATTTTGTTTCTCAGGAAAAAGTTAGTAGAATACAGTGTCAACCTCCCATACTTTGATTTTGTACTTTGATTTTGTACTGATAGAAGATGTCGGGCATTCTGTTGGCTAGTTTGGGTAATGGGAGCTCTTGTAGCATAATGCCTAAGGTACTTGACTGCTAACCAGAAGGTTGGAGGTTCAAATCCACCAGCCACTTCTCATAAAGAAGTTTGGGCAATCTACTTCCATGGTGATGCTGCCTCATGAAACCGAAGGAGGGGTCGCTATGAGTGGAATCTGACTCAATGGCACATAACAACAACAACAACAGCAGTTTGGGTAATCTTTTCTCTAGATGCTGTTAGAGAAACATAATGACTTGTGTACCATTTAAGTCCACTGAAGGTTTCAAGAATTCCATGTGTATCTTTTGATTATAGCAATATATTATTTTCACTGAGCCCAGTTTAGAGCAAAAGATTTTTCCCAATTGCTTTAGGAGAGAAAGTTAACTATTGGATACTGTTTTATTTTTCAACATGATGACTTCTTTAGCCAAGGAGAGCTAGGTTGACATATCATTCTAAAGAAGATAGAGATAATGAGTTTAGAGGGTTGTGTAACCTATAGTGCTTCCTGTAGGATGAGTTCCTGTTGGGCCTTCTGTTTATGAGAAGGGGTTTATTAAATGAAGTACATGGATTCAAACAGGAAAACCTGAGGTGTTTTCTTCTGGCTCTAATACCTTTCTCAGATCTCAATATTTGTTGACCTTTGTAAGTGCACAGGATATGAAGAAACATAATTCATTTTAAAAATGTTTTTTGATTGCTTTTTAATTACTCAAAAATCTTCCCTGTGAACTTTTTTTGGAGCCCTTTGGCTACTGTGTCCCTGAAATAAATTTTGCTGCATGACAATTGAACCTTCTTCAGAAGGTCTCTGATGGCTTTTCTTGCTTTAAACATTCAGTGGAAGGAAGCCCTTACAGTTTCTGGGTCAGTGTTTTCTCCACCCTGGCATGACTTCAGTGAACACAGCATGTCAATTTTTTTTTCCAGAAATCAAAGGTTTCTTATTAAAATTTTTACTTGAAATTCACAGAATTTAATAGTTTCCAATTTAAGTATGAAACTAATAGTCCTTTAAGAATAAGGAACGATTGACTTATGTTTTTATTAAACATGGGCTGAAAGTGACCTTAAAATACCATCTAGCACATTCAAAACCACAAAGCATTACTGCCCAGTGCTCCACCTAACCTAGTCTCTCATTTGTTCTTCTGTTAAATCTCCATTGGAAGAGACCGTGGCAGTCTCCTTACAAATCTGTTCCAACGTCTTACAATTCCCGCAATACTTAAAAAGAAGAGCAGTAGTTTTATGAATGCAAATGTTTGTGTTGATATTTGCTCAGGTGAGCTCTTTAAGATTCTCTTGGTTGTCTTATATTCATGTGCCAGTTGTGCACCATGATGTAGATTGCTGACAAGACGTGATTTTCATAAGGGAAAACAGTGTAACAAAGAAGTGGAGCAGCACAAGACAGTTGTACTACAAATCACGTAGCAGTGTTTTGAATTTTTCTTTTTAATGAGGACCATTGTTAAATGTCATAATACCTTCCCCCCGCCCCACAGTAGTAGTTATTGCTTTAATGACTGTTTTTAAAGACAATTCGTAGTGGAAAAAAAAGCAACTATGACTTAAGTAAAGCTTTTTGGTGATAGTGTATTTAATAAACACAATAGCATCTTCATACATTTGAAAAGCAGTAATGTATATGTGACAGAAATGTCCTCAGCTTAGAAAATGAAGGTACGTGTCCTATTTGTCATTCTGAGACATGGGATGAAAATTGGTGGTATTTAACCCATAAACATCCCCCTTTCATTATGAACATTTTATTGGAGCTAAGTTGACAAATATTGGAACATTTAATTTTGTTACCTTTCCGTGCTGATAGCCCACAGGAAGGGTCCTGCCGGCATACAGTCATCATCAGAATGATAAAGCACAATAAATTCGAATGCTTCATAGTTTCTTTTAAACTTTAAACCATGTTTTTTGAAAAAGCACAAACCAGCTGCTCTTGCGTCAATTCTGACTCATGGCGACCCCATGTGTGTCAGAATAGATCTGTGATCCATAGGGCTTTCAGCGGCTGATTTTTCAGAAGTGGATCTCCACACCTGTCTTCTGAGGCACCTCAGCATGGACTCAAATTGTCAAGTGTTGGTCAATAGCCATACACATTAACTATTAGCACCAACCCAGGACTCCTCAGACCATGTGACTAATGATAAAATCAGATAATGTTTGAAAACCTTTCAGCAAAGGATCTTGACTCTGTTTTTCTATGGAAACGTCTGTAGAGATTCTTTCCTCTGTTCAGAGTACCAAATTTTCCTGGCTCATGGGCCTTCTTGAATTAAAAAAAAAGTGGCGGGGGAATCTACCCTCAACAGCATATGTCACCTCAGTGGACGAATATCTCATAATGAAACAATCCACTAAAAGCAATAAAAGTTTTTATAAGTGTCTACCATGTGGCTGGCAAGAGATCAGCGATTTCTCTCATCCACTTACCAGATGCTATCTATTGGCCTTAGGTGAGGAATGTATACCTATTTCTATGGATACAGGAAGGAATTTTTATATTGGTGAGCTGCATTTAGATTTACAATGTTGACCTAAATTCTATAGATGCATATTAATCTTGGATATATACAGTTTCATTTGGCTAGCTTTAAAAGTCTTGTTGTTCTTATATTTGTGAAGGACATGCTGATTTGAATGTTTTTAAGCTGGTGATTTTTTTTCTGCCTGTCTGAAGAACTATTCAAATGATTGTGTATGTGGTTCAGTGTCTTTGTTAGACTATGGGGATTAGAAAGAAGGGGATAGAATATAGGGAACTGGTATGCTAAAAGTACCAAGAGATTGTGGTCTTGAATTGATAGAGGTAAAGAATTCCCCTTTCAGGCCCTAAGAAACAGGTTTTTTTTTTTTTTTTTTT
>NW_006921889.1:69378-84001 GCF_000298275.1 Orycteropus afer afer
AGTGTCTTTGTTAGACTATGGGGATTAGAAAGAAGGGGATAGAATATAGGGAACTGGTATGCTAAAAGTACCAAGAGATTGTGGTCTTGAATTGACATAGGTTACATAGTTCAGTTTTATGTCCCATTGGATTAAGTTTTTTTTTTTTTTTTTTTTTTTGCATAAGGAGATGGGGAGGATACATGGAGATACTGGAAATGTAGTCAAATCTCAGCTACAATACTTGGGAGAATGAGTACTCTGGGCCACTAATATTTCTGGTAATCATGAAGATCAAACTGGGGTATATATGCATTGTTAAAATGAACACAAGTCTTTAAAGGATTGTGTCCCTTACTGTAGAAATTATCCATGTACCTCTGCTGTTGTCAGTATTTTGGTGGAAAATATTGATAATCATAACATTCTAGTATCAGCTTTAATATATGTCCAAGATACTTTGACTAATCATAAATCACATACCTTTCTTGCATGTTTACCATATTCATGTGTTTGATAAGAAACACAAAATGTCTGTGGTGAGATGAACTGAGAAGTTTAATTAAGGTGCTCTTATTTATTCTCCCACCTTAACTGGCAAACATACACCATTTTGTAGTTATAAAAACATCGCCTATTGTTTTTGTGTTGTAAGCAGCAAATGCCAAATCTGTAGTTTGATGTCCCCCCACGGTGGAGAGGTTTAAGTGGGACTTCTAGACTAAGACAGACTGGAAAGAAGGAAAGAGCCACCCACTTCGACAAAAGTTGGCCACTGAAAACCTTATGGGTAGCAGTAAAACACTGTCTAAACTTTAGGAAAAGCAGAGAAACTTTGTATAATAGAGTACTGGAAGATGAGGCCCTCAGGTCGGAAGGCACTCATAATACCACTGGGGAAGACCTGCCTCCTAAAAGTAGAGTCAACCTTAATGATATGGATGCAGTAAAGCTTTTGGGACCCTCATTTGCTGATGGGGCAGGACTCAAAATGGGAAGAAACAGCTGGAAACATTACTTAATGATCAGAACATGGATGTACAAAGTATGAATCTAGGAATTGGAAGTTATAAAAAATGAAGTGTAACACCTAAAGATCAATATCCCAGGCATTAGTGTGCTGAATCAGACAATCATATGTTCTACTATGTTGAGAATCACAAATTGAAGAAGAATGGTGACGCATTCATCATCACAAAGAGTGTTTCAAGATCTATCCTGCAGTGCAATGCTGTCAGTGATAGGAAAATATCCTTCTGCCCACAAAGAAGACTAGTTAATTCTACTACTATTCAAGTTTATGCACTAACCACTAAAGCCAAAGATGAAGAAATTGAAGATTTTTACCAATTTCTACAGTCTGAAATTGAGCAAACATGAAATCAAGAAGTATTTACAATTATTGATGATTGCAATGCAAAAGTTGGAAACAAAGAAGAATTGGTAGCGGGAAAATTTGGCCTTGGTAATAGAAATGATGTCAGAGATAGCATGATAAAATTTTGAAAGACCAGTGACTTATTCATTGCAAATACCTTTTTTCCACAACATAAATAGTGGCCATACATGTGGACCTCATCAGATGGAATACATAGGAATCAGATTGCCTACATCTGTGGAGAGAGGCAAAGGAGAAGCTCAATATCTTCGGCCAAAACAAGGCCAGGAGCTAACTGTACAATAGACCACTAATTGCTCATATGTAAATTCCAGTTGAAGCTGAAGAAGTTAAAACAAGTACACTAGAACTAAGATGTGATTTGATTATACCCCACCTGAATTTAGAGATGATTTGAAGAATAGACTTGATGCATTGAACACCAATGATCAAAAAGAAAAAAAAAAGAGGAGTTGTGGGAGAACATCAAAAACATCATCCTTGAAGAAAGAAAATAGCCATTAAAAACACAGGAAAGGAAGAAAGGACCAAAATGGATGTCCGGAAAGACTCTGAAATTTGCTCTTGAATGGAGAGTAGCTAAAATGCAAGAAATGATGAGATAAAAGAGGTGAATATTTCAAAGGGCAGCTGGAGGAGATAAAGTAAAGTATTATAATGAAATGTGCAAAGACCTGCAGTTAGAAAACCAAAACGGAACACACTCAACATTTCTCAAGCAGAAAGAGCTGAAGGAAAAATTTCAACCTTAAGTTGCAATATTGGTTGCTAACCAGAAGGCTGGCAGTTCAAACCCACCAGCCACTCCTCAGAAGGAAGATTGGGCAATCTACTTCTGTAATGATACTACTTTGGAAACCCAAGGAGGGGTCGCTGTGAGTCGGGTCTGACTCAACGGCATGCAACAATAACAACAACATGGGCAAAATATTGAATGATGCAGGAAATATCAAAAGAAGATGGAAAGAATACACAGAGTCACTGTACCAAAAATAATTGGTCAAAGTTCAACTATTACAGGAGGTAGAACATGATCAAGAACCAATGGTATTAAAAGAAGCCCAAGCAGCACTGAAGGAATTGGAAAAAACAAAGTTCCAGGAATTGATGGGATACCCATTGAGATGTTTCAACAGATACAGCACTGGAGGTGTTTACTTGTCTGTGCCAGGAAATTTGGAAGACAGCTATCTGGCCACTGACTGGAAGAGTCCATATTTGTGCCCATTCCAACAGAATGTGGAAATTATCCAACAATATCATTAATATCACACACAAGTAAAATTTTGCTGAAGATAATTCAAAAGCGGTTGCAGCAATGTATTGATAGAGAACTTCCAGAAATTCGATCCAGATTCAGAAGAGGATGTGGAATGACACATATCATTGTTGATGTCAGATCTATTTTGGCTGAATGCAAAGAATACCAGAAAGATGTTAACCTGTGTTTTATTGACTATGCAAAGACATCTGACTATATGTATCAAAACAAATTATGGATAACATTGCAAAGAATGGGAATTCCAGAACATTTTTGTGCTCATGAGGAATCTGCACATATACCAAGAGGCTGCCTTTGATCAGAACAAGGGGATACTGCATGGTTTAAACCAGGAAGGATGTGTGTCAGGGTTGTATCCTTTTACCATACTTATTCAATATATATGCTGAGCATACAGATCAGAGAAGCTGGACTATATGAAGAAGAATGTGGCACCAGAGTTGGAGAAAGAACCATTAACAACTTGAAATATGCAGATAACACAACCTTGCTTGCTGAAAATGAAGATTATTTGAAGCACTTACTAATGAAGAGTAAAGACTATAGTCTTTAGTATGGATTACACCTCAACATAAAGAAAACAAAAATCCTCACAACTGGACCAATAAGCAACATCACAATAAATGGAGAAAAGTTTGAAGTTTTCAGGAATTTCATGTTACTTGGATCCACAATCAACACCAATGTAAGCAGCAGTCAAGAAATCAGATGTTGTATTGCACTGGGCAAATCTGCTACAAAAGACCTCTTTAAAGTGTTGAAGAGCAAAGATGTCACTTTGAAAACTAAGGTGTGCCTAACCCAAGCCATGGTATTTTCATTTGTTTCATATGTATGTGAAAACTGGACAATGAATAAGGAAGACCAATGAACAGTTGATGCCTTTAAATTGTGGTGTTGGCAAAGAATACTGAAAATACCATGGACTGCCAGAACAACAAACAAATCTGTTCTGGAAGAAGTGAAATTGGAATGCTCCTTAGAAGCAAGAATGGCCAGACTTCTTCTCACCTACTTTGATCATGTTGTCAGAAGCCACCATTCCCTGGAGAAGGGTATTGTGTTTGGTAAAGCAGATGGTCAGTGAAAAAGGGGAAGAACCTCAACAAGAAGGATTGACACAGTGGGGCCAACAATAGGTTCAAGTATAGCAAGGATGGTGAGGGTGATGCGTGCCTGGGCACTGTTTCATTCTATTGCACCATAGGGTCACTATGAGTAGAAGTTGACTCAATGACACCTACCAACAACAACATGAGCAAAATACTGAACGATGCAGGAAACATCAAAAGAAGATGGAAGGACTAAACAGAGTCACTGTACCAAAAAGAATCAATCAACATTCAACTATTTCAAGAGGTAGCATATGATCAGAACCAGTGGTATTGAAGGAAGAATTCCAAGCTACAGTGAAGGAATTAGCAAAAAACAAGGCTCCAGGAATTGATAGAATACTTATTGAGATGTTTCAACAAATGAATGCAGCACTGGCCATATTGCTCATTTATTTGAGGAAATGTGGAAGACAAGCTACCTAGCCAACCAACTGGAAAAGATCCATATTTGTGCCTGTTCCAAAGAGAGGTGATCCAAAAGAATGTGGAAGTTATCAAACAGTATCTTTAATATCACACACAAGTAAAATTTTGCTAAAGATAATTAAAAAGCAATTGCAGCAGTGTACTGATAGGGAACTGCCAGAAATGCAAGCTGGATTCAGAAGACAACATGGAACGAGGGATATCATTGCTGATGTCAGATAGATCTTGGCTGAAAGCAAAGAATATCAGAAAGATGTTTTCTTGTATGTTTTATACAAGGGCATTCACAGGAGAGGATCATAACAAATTATGGACAACATTGTGAAGAATGGGAATTCCAGAATATATCTGTCCTAGAAGCAGAGTAGTCAGAATGCTCCCTAGAGACAAGAATGGCCATATTTCATCTGACCTACTTTGGCCATCATAGGAGCTCTGGTAGCACAGTGCCTAACCCACTTGACTGCTAACCAGAAGGCTGGCAGTTCAAACCCACCAGCCACTCCTCGGAAGGAAGATTGGGCAATCTACTTCTGCAGTGATACTGCCCTGGAAACCCAAGGAGAGGTTGCAATGAGTCGGGTCTGACTTGACAGCACATAACAACAACAAAACAACACTTTGGTCATGTTGTCAGAAGTGATCAGTACCTGGACAAGGATATGCTTGGTAAAGTGGAGGGTCAGAAAAAAACAGGAAGACCCTCAATGAGATGGATTGACATAGTGGCTGTAACAAAGAGCTCAAGCATAGCAAGGATTGTGAGGATGGCACATGACTAGGCATTCCATTCTAATGAACAATTCCATTCTAATGAACATGGATTGTTATGAGTTGGAGTCAACTCAACAGCACCTAACAACAACTGCATAAGGCCCTATCCCAAGTGAGACTGGAGTGGCTGGTGGGTTTGAACCACCAGCTTTCTGGTTAGCCATCAAATGCCTTAGGCACTACACCACCAGAGCTCCTAAGCGAGACAGAGATGATTCAGAAAGGGGAGGCCAACTGACCCTTTGCACTGGCAATGAGGAAGAGCTTTTAGAGAGGCCAAGATGAATTAGAGAGAGTGCAGTAGTTCTCTGCTCTTCTCTCAGCATTTCATTGGGAGTAGGGAAGGGCAGAGGACACAATATTACCCAAGTTTTTCAGACATCCAAGAGTAAAGGATACTTGTTTCCTACTCTTTTCTTCTGGAAACTTTGAAATTGACAGTGTCGTAGATGTGCCTTGTGGGGGAGTGGGATAGAAATGGTGGCTGGTACAATTGTCAAATGAATATTGAATTATAATAGACATTACAGAAGTTAAGAAGAAAGAGGCCTCAGTCTGTTGAAATAAGTTTAAATGTTTTCCTGCCTTAGTAACTTCAATATGTGGAACATATTATGTTGGCTGGTTAGAATCAATAAAAAGTGTGTTATCCCCAGAACATAAGCAGTGATAGTCTTGGCCTCTCTCCCTTTTTTTTTTGCGTAGATAGATACTAAAGTATGTATGTCTGTTATTGACTAGAAACTAGATAGAGCAAACATTCCTTTGTTTTGGCCCTTGGATACCTTTCCTTCCTTCAACTATTAAACTACTCGAGAACTGAGGTTAGGACCTTTCCTTTTCTTCCTCCAAAAGAAACTGAGGTAGCAGGAGTCAGGATCAAGGGGCCTTCAGTCCAGTATAAAGAACTAACTGTGCAATATAGAAGAACAATAGTCTCTAATAGAAAAACATTCAGCACTTTTCTGGAAATATTTCAGAACATAACAAAGATTTTGGAAATAAACCTAAATCCTAATGATCAGACCATAGGACACACATATCCCTCTGACTCCCCCCACCCTCCTCACAGGACTCACACACATTCCAGATGTTCTTGGCCTGAAACATCATAGAACAGCCACTAAGAATGTACCACTACCATCATTTTTACCTCCCCCCGAAAACCTCCAGGTAGAAGCATCCTTATATCCAATTTCTATTCCAAGGGTAAAGTAATAAATGAAATTATAACAAGTCAATACAATTTCCCTCTCACTTTCATCCCTTGCAATTTGACCTCACAGGGACTCAGAAAAACAATAAAGCAGTATCACTGAACTAACTGTAAACTATCTTATGTGAACTGGAATAATAACTTTAGTGTCTGCAAAGCCCCTTGGGTTATGTTGCTTATTTTTAATTGCGCATCCTTTTTATACTGAATTTATGTCCTTCAAAGACTATCAGTTACTATGGTGGATTTGGAGGAGTATAGTGAGTTTCATAATGTCAAATCTTACATTGTGCATTATGCAATGATTTATAATTACATCTGACCCCCTTGGTCCTTCATTAAAAATATTGTCATTTTTTTCACTTTTTTTATCCTGGTAAACTTATAGACTGAGGTGTGACCTTTCACCTTTCTTAAGCAATTATGTAACTACTTAGTAGTAATTTACTTTACCCCCTGCAATCCACACTAAAGGAGAGACCCCTAATCCTCATTTCTGGCTTGTAGCTCCAATTCTGCCTTTGTTCTTTCTAGTTCAGTCATGAATGAGTATTCCTAGCCCAGTGACTGTCTGACTGTCATTCTGATGGATGGAAATAGAAAGCACCCAGTAAAGCACAGTTCTTCCGAGCTGATTATCTGCACCCAGCTTTGTTCGCACTCCCAAAATCTCAGTTCTCAGATAATCCAGGTCTTCCGATTTCTTTGTCTCATTTTGGTCTTGTAAATAAATGTACTATTTGCATTAACTTTCCATTCTGAGGTTTTTCTAGTCTCAAGTGAGATTCCGCTTGGTTCTGGAGGGACAGGCAAGCAGAGAAAGGCCAAAATCCTTTTTTTCCACAAAATTGCTTTGCCTGTCTCCATGGAGAGACAAGCCTATCCCTTGATGGGTGTTAAACTAATGCAAAGTTTCCACCCAGAACTGCATGTGCGGGAAGCATTCGTTGTTTGTTCCAGCACATAGTAGACTTTTACAGCAGGGTAAAAAAAAAAAAAAAAAAAATCAATCACACTTCCTGACACTCTAAACACATTTTTAATGTATCATTGCTTATTTGCTGGTGCTGAGGTGGGAGGGGAGTGGAAGAAAAGATGATGGCAAGTATAAAACTTCAAATTATTGGCTATATTTTAAATTGCACAGATGTTCTGGCCTGAGAACCTCCATAGTAAGGCTTTTAAAAAATACCTACCACCATTTTATGATAGCTACATATGAAGAATTTGAATTATCCTTTTTTTTTTCCAATCATCTAAGTGCCTGATACACTATCCTTTTCATATTCTGTCTTTTCTTTCATCTATTCCAACTCTGCATTTTATCCCCCTGTCTTTCCACCTTGAGACATCTACTTTGCTAGAGTTAAATTATTTAAATTTGTAGCCAGTGTTGACTATCCCTGGGGTGTCTGACTTAGGTGTGGTGCTTTGTGGGGTGTCCATACTCTTCAGAGAAAAAAAAAAAGAAGTGTAGGAGCCATGTAGTCAGTGGTTTCCTGTTTCTGGCACTCAGCTTGGATTCATGGGAATTTAGGAACCTGCTCTCTGGAGGTCACCTGGCTGCCTCATCACATCACTCTGGAAGATTCTTGTTGGAAATGAGCTGTTAATGTAGAATAAAACCCAATTCATGATTCACAACGACTCTGCAGCCAGCCAAGGTATGATTGAGGCAAACATTGCAACGATTATGTCATCTTTGAATAATAAAACTCACTGCCGTCAAGTGGATTCCGATTCATAGTGACCCCTCCTTGAATATCCAAGATGGTATCTCTACAGAAGTAGGTTGCTTAGTCTTCTTTCTGAGGAGTAGCTGGTAAGTTTGAACCACCAACCTTCTGGTTAACAGTCAAATGCCATAGGCACGACACCACCAGAGCTCCTAATAAAAATATTAAAAATAAAAAAGATCTTTCAGGTTTGTTGTGCATGAAACTATATATCTATATCCATATATTTATATTATATAATATATATAATCTTTTTGTCCCAGCCTCCTCGGAAGAAATGGCTATCTTTTCCGTGAATGTCTGTCTTGAATGTAGGATTAGTAGGTGGTTACTTTCATGGGATGATTGATTAATTTGTGTGAGCCTATAAATATCTTCTTCAGACCTATCATGGAACCTCCACCTCTATCAGTTGGGTTTCATGCCATTAAGTTCTGAATTCCTGTCAATGTTCTGAGGCACCAATCAAAATTAAAACGTTTCTGGGAAGACTTAGCTAGAACCTGCATGAGGAGATGAGGGAAAGAGAGAAAGGGTATTAGGTGACCATTAGATAAGAACACAATCCTGGCAGAAAAGAGCCCAGGGTAGATACCTGAGTGTGCAGGAAGATAGGTAAGGCTTGGGATGGGGCTCACAGCCAAAGGAGGAGGGAAGGAAGTGCCAGAAACCAATCTATCCATCTAACTCAGCAGAAGTCTGGCCCAGCCCCTCTTTTGTGTGTAACGGATGTTCACTTGCCTTCTGTCAAGCAAGTACTTGGATGGCCTCTGAAGGAAGAGAAATAACTTCTCTCCAAGGTAACAGCCAGAACCTTCACACACCTAAATAAACAGCCTTCCATGCCAAACATCACATTAGTTTATAGGGAGATGTCAGTGGTAGAGCTAAAACATTGCTTTAAAAGATTTCCTGTTGGAGGGGCCTGACAGAGGACCTAGAGCACAGTGTTGCAGGTCTGGGCCAACAAATGCTCTTCAATGTTTTCCCCAATGGCTCTGCTGAAGTTGTAATTCTTCACAATGAAACAACTTAATGTGTTTCCTTGAAAGTAAAATGGCTGGGACACGCATGGCTCACAAAAGTAAAATTTTCCTCCTAATCTACTAGGTTTGATAGTGATTAGGTCAGTGACAAATGCTTTAATTTTCTCTTTTAGTTTTACACTAAGTCTCATTTTCAGCCTTGTCTGATGTCCCAGCTTCCTTTTGTCAGCAAAGTTTGACAACTATATCTTTATCTCAACTTTACTGGTGAACACAATGCTAACTCTTCTTGGCCAGTCTCACCCTGCACCTGCTTTTTGGTGCTGTCATATGTCCCTGTGGTTTCCATGTTCCAGATTTAATGTCTCCTTGTTTTGTTCTCCCTTTGGTATAATATAATGACAAAATTGAAGGAAGGTTGGGCAATCTACTTCTGTAGTGATACCGCCTCGGAAACTCAAAGAGGGGTCACAATGAGTTGGGTCTGACTCAAAGGGACATAACAACAACAACAACATAGTGATAGGAGTAAAAAGATAGTTATGATAATAATAAGTACCTACTACGTGTCAAGCACTGTGTAGGATTATTTATATACTTTATTTTATTTAATATTTAAGATAATATTGCAAGATACATAGTGCTGTAAGCATTTTTATATGTGTGTAAATTATAGCTAAGGAAAATTAAGTAGTTTCTCAACTTTATACTGTGAGGGACAAGGGTGCAATGCAAACTCAGATACTTCCTGTTAGTTGCTGTTGAGTTAGCTACAACCCATGGAGAACTTATATAACAGGGCAAGATGTTGGCCAGTTGTGGGTCATGTTCATGTTTACGGATAGGTTGAATCCATTGTTTTGGCTAGTGTGTCAATCCATCTCATTGAGGGTTTTCCTTGTTTTCACTGTTGTTGTTGTTGTTGTTATGTGCTGTCAAGTTGGACTTGACTCATAGCAACCCCTCCTTGGGTTTCCGAAGCAGTATCACTATGGAAGTAGATTGCCCCATCTTCCTTTCGAGGAGTGGCTGGTGGGTTTGAACCGCCAGCCTTCTGGTTAGTTATTTTCACTGACCCTCTACCAAACAGGATATTCTTTTCTCAAGATTGGTTTTTCCTGACTGTGTGTCCAAATTAAGTAAGCTGAAGCCTCACTGTCCTCACTTCTAAAGAGCATTCCGATGGTACTTCTTCTAAGATGAATTTGTTCAGTCTTCTGGTTGTCCATGGTGTATTCAGTGTTCCTTGCCAACACTACAATTTGAATGCATCAATTCCTCTTCTGTCTTCCTTTTTCATTGTCTAGTTTTCACATGCATAAAAACTAGAGGCAATTGAAAAGACCATGATTGGGTCAGGAGCACCCTAGTCCTCAAAGTGACAGCTTTGCTTTAAAAAATAAAACAAAAATAAATAAATAAAATGAGCAAACACATTAAATTGTTTGATTCCTGACTGCTGCTTCTAAGTCCATTGATTGTTGGTCCATGTAGAAATAAATTGCTGACAACATCAGCTTTTCTTCATTTACCATGATATTTTTAATTGGTCCTGTTGTGAGGAGTTTCATTTCATTCATGTTTGGGTGTAGTCCATACTTAAGACTTTAATTTTTGACTTTCAGCAGTAAGTACTTAAAGTCAGCTTCATTTTGGGCAAGCAAGGTTATATGATCTGTATAGTTCACGTTAATAAATAAAACCCATTCAATCCTGAAGATCTGTTCTTCATATAATCCAGCTGCTCAGGTGGTGTGTTCAGCATAGAGATTGAATAAAGTGAGAAGATACAATCCTACTGCAAAGCTCTTCCTATTTTAAACCAGGCAGCGTCCCTTTGTTTTGTTTAAACTACTTCTTGATCCATGTACATATTCTACATGAGCACAGTTAAGTGTTCTGGACTTCTAGACACTGCTTGCTTCTAAAGACAGGTTTTTTTTTTTTTTCCAAACTGTAATTTTGAATGTCATACCAACCTGCCTAGCACATCATAGGATTGTTGTTGAAAGCTCAAAACAGCTAATGTGTGTGAAAATATTTAGAAACCTGTCATAATTATAATGTTTTTATAGCTGTATCATTCCTTAAACCATGCATATTTTTGAGCCTCTGCTCTTTACCTGGGAGCTCTGGTAGCGTAGTGCCTAAGGCACTTGACTGCTAACCAGAAGGCTGGTGGTTCAAACCCACCAGCCACTCCTTGGAAGGAAGGTTGGGCAATCTACCTTCATAGAGATACCCCCTCAGAAACCCAAGGAGTGGTTGCTGTGAGTCGGATCCAACTCCATGGCAGTGGGTTTGGTTTTTGTTTTTTGTGCCCTTTACCTGGTACTGTCCTAAGTGCTAAAGATGATGAGTGTCGATAATTGTGCGTGAGATTTTATTTGCCCTCCCATATCTTTAGCAAACTGTACATTTATATGCTTTGTTACTTTCAAAGATAAAATCAGCTATACAAAAATATTTAAGGTCATTGTCATTGTACCTACTATTTCAGGACATTGGTTGTTGATTCTTCTGCTCTCAGAACATAGAATCATTGAGTCTTCAAGTTAAAAACATTTCCAGAGATCATCTGGTTCATCTTGCCAATAGAAGAATTCCTTCCACTGAACCTTGGATTGTAGATCATTTAAAAACCCTTTAAATATTTCTAATTCTCAGGCAGCCCAGTCTATGATTAGGGTATTTTTTAGAGAATGTTGAACAGCCTGGAGGGTTGGAGAGCAATTGTGGAGGTAGATACTAGAAAATTCGCTATGTCCTTATGTGTATCCCTTCACCTTTTTAACTTCTACTCCTTGCACTAGTTATGTCATCAGAAGCTCGGTAAGAAGAATTCCGTTACCTTTTCATTTCATATATTTGAAGTGTCTATGATGTCATCCTTGAAATGTTTTCTTTTATAGGCTAAATATTCTTAATTCTCTCATTCATCATTTGACATCATTTCCAGACATCTCATCTTGGTTGCCTTTGTATGGATACATTGTTTCGACAGCATCCCTTTTAAGACACAAACATTCTGAAATAAATAGAGTGTCCCAGATCTGGGCTGACTAATGGATTCCATTCTGGAGAGTTTATTTTATATTTTGACTTTTTTTTTCTTTCTCATTTTTAAAGCTTCCAAACAACTTATAACTGAATATGTGTTTGTGAGTGCCCTTGGCCAAATGCTATTTGTCAAATTGTTTACAATGTCATTTTGCAAACTTGTTATTCATAAAAATGATGTATCATATGAGTAATGATCAAATGAGGTAACAGACACAAAGGCTGTTTATAAATGGTAAACCATTACACAAATATGAGATGTTATCATTAAGGTACTGGTATATATATAATATATATATATATTAATTGTGATTTCGGTGAAAGTTTACAGAGCAAATGCATTTTCCATACAACAGTTCATATACATTTTTTTCCATGATGTTGATTGCAATTCCTATAACATAACAGCTCTTTTCCCACTTCCTCCCTGTGGTTACCTTTTTATCTGTGTCTTCCTTTCCTATGTGTTCCTGCTCTCTGACCTATCTCCCTGGGCAAATACTGCCTTTCTGATCTCCCATGATTGACTGGAGCGTACCCACCTAGTGTAAATGTTCACCTTATATGCCTGTCTATTATTTTGCTGGAAGCCACAGGAGGGAGTTCAATTCTAGGTCCAAAGAGAGACTAGGGGCCATAGTCTCAGGGGCTTCACCAGTCTCCAACAGACCAGTAAGCCTGGACATTTTTTATGATTTTGAGATTTGTTTTACATTTTTCCTCCCTCTCTATCTAGGAACTCCTGCGATGATCCCTTTCTAAGTGGCAGCTGGGCACCATGTAGTTCTTCTGGTCTCATGGTGATGTAGGCTGAGGTTAGCATTGTCCACTACTCTCTTGGACTATTTGTTTCCATGTGTCTTTAGTGTTCGTCATTCTTCTTTGCTCCAGACAATGAGAGACCAATTGTTACATCTTACATGGCTGCTTATAATAAGGTCCTCATATTTTCAATATGTCAATTCTGAAATCACTGTGAAATACTGTTGCATCTATAGGACTTTTTTCTGTGCCACTTTTAAAAAATGAATTTTTTAATAAACCATATGAGTTCTGATTTTTTAAAAAGTTTTTTCCCCTTGGAATACATTGATTGAGCCTACTCTTTTTTGATAATTGATCCGATAGTAGTTACTTAGTGCTAATAAATGTACCGCTAAGCACTTCAGTGGATGCATAAAAGGCTTGGGTACTCTCTCTTCACCAAGGGATCTCATGAAGGCAGGGTGGCCTTCAGTAAAATTGTGAATTTATCTTCATTTCATTTTAAAACATTCTTTCTAAAAGGTGCTGATTTGTGGAGAGGGGAGAGAATTCCCATGTGGAAGGTTAGAGAACAGTAGTTGAAAGTTGGTGTATGTGGCAAATGTGTGAATTTTACGTGCTGGTATCTGGTCACAATGTAGCCTTGTGAAGAACTGATTGATTTCTAGAAGTTGAGGCAGAAACAGAGAGGAGGCAGATGAAAGGGTGGTTTAGGGGGTAGGATTTCGTTTCAGGAAAAGAACAGAGAGAAAAAACGGAGAGCACTGAGCCACAAGGGGAAGAGTTGATGGAGAAGAGCAGCGAGGCACAGGAAAAACTGTTTGTAATTGAGAGAAAGAAAGTTAAAAGTCTTGCTAGCCCCAGAGGACACCAAGGGAAAGAGGTCCAGCATAGCAGTTTCAATGAGAAGACAGAGAAATTGGGCAGATCTGTGGCCTGCCAGAAAAACATTTTCTGTTCCATAACTGAAAGAAAGATAGAAGCTCAGCCTGGAATTAAAGGGAGGATGATTATAAATGTTCTCATTCAGAGAGGTTATTTTAATTTCACATTATAAGCTTGGAGCTCAGAGGTATGATTGAATCCATGGCTCAGTGATGTCATCAAGGGCCCAGTCCAGCCCTTTCCATCTTTTTGTTCTTCCAGCTTCCAGGTATTAATTTTTGTTCTCAGACTTATCCCTTATGGGGGCAAGATGGCCTCAGTGGTTCCAGATGTCACCTCCTCATTACAATTGCAGGCAAAAAGGAAAGTTTTTTTTTTTTTTTTTTTAAGACCTTTAACTGTTCTCTCTCTCTCTTTCTTTTATTAAGGGTCAAAATATTTTCTCTAGAAACCTCAGTGTGGTTTTAAATCTACTAGCCTTACTCACATGGATAGGGTAAAGCTTTCAAGACCTTCATTGTTGATATGGCACCACTCAAATTGAGGAGAAACAGCGGCAAACATCCATTAATAATTGGAACATGGAATGTACGAAGTATGAATCTAGGAAAATTGGGAGGTGTCGAAAATTAAATGGAATGCATAAAGATTTATATCTTTGGCATTAGTGAGCTGAAATGGACTGGTTTTGGCCATTTTAAATCAGGCAACCATATGGTCTACTATGCCAGGAATGACAGTTTGAAGAGGAGTGGCGTGGCATTGATCATCACAGAGAATGTTTCAAGATCTGTCCCAAAGTACAATACTGTTAGTGATAGGATAATATCCATACACCTACAAGGAAGACCCATTCATACGACTATTATTCAAATTTATGCACCAACAACCAAAGCCAAAGATAAGGAAATTGAAGATTTTTATCAACTTCTACAGTCTGAAATTGACCGAACATGCAATCAGGATGTGTTAATTATCACTGGTGACTGGAACGCAAAAG